>NW_006922329.1:975116-982437 GCF_000298275.1 Orycteropus afer afer
ACTTAGAAGTGATTGGCATTTTTGTTTACCTTAGAACTTTGGAGAATAGACACTGCTAGGAGAAGCTGGAGGCAGGGATAATAATTTTGTATGGAGATACATAGATTTCAGGCTAGTGGCACAGTAAGGAGACTTATTAATCAATTGAATGGCACAACAGTTTGTTTGCCAAAGCCATCTAATTCCATGTGGTCCTTCCCCTTTACCTGGTTCTGCTTGTCCACTAGTAGACTAGCAATATTAGGAGCACTATCCTAGCAGGTCTTTCTTCATTGTCTGGAAGCCAGGGATAATTCTTACTTTCAGACAACCTTGCAAAAAATTTGTATCTATGCTTGATACAGTTCTTGAAATCTTTTAATCTGACATCTTTTACAGAAATTCATTCATCACACACTTTTGAGCTCTTGCTATGTTCCATGTGCTATAATAGATTCTGGCAAGTATGAGGGTGAATGATTGAAAAACCTTGAGTTACCATTTTATAAGAACTCTGAGATAAATGTTTACATTTTTCCTGATTAAATTGGAGAGGATCACATATTTATTTATTGCTTGCTTCTTTAGCCTGTTTTATTCTGTAACAAAGGTTTATGAAGTCACTTTGTGGAAAGTAAAAAGCACAGGCAGTTGGCATGGCTGTGACAAGTTTTCTGGGTAAACTGGCTGTTTGGGAGGCATCTGCATTTCATGTGGGCTGGAGATGGGCTGTTTATTTCCTGTTTCTAGAAGCAAACAATGGCAACAATGGAAATTATTGACTCTAGGAATCTTGACTACTCAGTAAAGTCACTTACTGACTGTTAGATGCATCTTAGTCAGGGTGGGTCTGGCCAGACCACCTCCTGTGGAACTGTGTCTTCATTTCATTTATAACTTCCCACAAAAGGAGGTTAGACACTTTTCACAGAATTGAATCAGAATAAATATCTATTTGTACATTCCCCATAATCTTCACCCACCTCGATATCTTTCAAAGTTAATTAACTAAGTAATCTTAAATTGTGGCAAATATATAGGTAAAAAAATTGCCATTCCAACAGTCTTCACATTCATAGTTCAGTGTCGTTAATTATGTTCATTATGTTGTTCAATCATCACCATTGACTAATTTTTCCATTGCCCTTCACAGAAGCTCAGTGTACCCTAACCATTGTATCTTCATTTCCACCTCCCATTACCCACCCCTGGTAAACTTTGATCTCTATACACTTGCCTGTTCTAGATATTTCATATGCCACATCCACTTTTCATACCATGTGAATTATTGCTAAATCTCAATATTATGTCCTCCTAATAGGTTATTCCTTCTTTGCACATTTTCAAGTACTTAAAATATGCCATGCTCTGTAAGAAGTGATGGAGAGTTCATCTGAATAACATAAGATCCCTAATCTGTATTCCTTATTCCTTCAGGAAAGAAATAGGAATAATAAACAAGGTGAGTGTAGTGATAAAGGGGAGTACAAGATTAAAGGGAACCAGAGGAGAGAGTGATTAATTCTCCTCCAGTGGAGACTTTATAGCTGAAGTGACTTTGCACCAAACCTTAAAGGGTGAGCACAAATTCTTCAGACATCAAGAGGGGTGAGCTTCTCAGACACAGGGATATTAATAAAGCCTAGAAGAATGAGAGAGAATGGAGTATTCAAGGAACTGTAAATCACATTATAGAGCAGTGTATTCGTTTTCTAGGGCTGCTGTAACAAAACAGTAAAAGTTTACTGTCTCACAGTTCCAGAGGACAGAAGTCCACATTCAGCGTGTCAGCAGAATTGTGCTTTCTCTTATCTCTTTCAACTTCCAGTAGCCCCACGAGCTCCATGGTTTGTGGCACTGTAACTCCAATCTCTACCTCTGTCTTCATATGGCTATCTTCCCTCTCTGCATCTGCTTACTCTGTGTCTTGCCTTCCCTTTTTATAAGAACACAAGTCATGTTGGATTACGGCTTATCCTACTCCAGTATGACATCTTATTAATTGATTACATCTGCAAAAAGCAATTTCCAAATAAGGTTGCATTCACAGGTGTCAGGGAGTTAGGCCTCCAGTATACCTTTTCTAGGTTCACAGTGAATCCGTAACAGGTAGTATTTACCAAACTGTGTTCTATGAGAGCCTGATCATAATTATGCCTTGGATAAAGGGGTCTATAAACAAAAACATTTGACAAACCTGGGCTAAATAAATTTAAACAGCTTTTGTCTCTAAATTTGTTTATTAGGTTTGGCTTATTAATTGCATAATATATTGAAAAAAATTATTTTACTTTAATTTTGGTGAAAACATACACAGTAAAACCTGTTCCCATTCAGCAGTTTCTAGACCCAATGCTCACTGACATTGGTTACATTCTTCACATCATGACATTCTCGTTATTTCTGTTCTAATCATTTCACTCTCATTGATTTAAACTGTC
Organism: Orycteropus afer afer; assembly: GCF_000298275.1. Lineage (NCBI taxonomy): Eukaryota > Metazoa > Chordata > Mammalia > Tubulidentata > Orycteropodidae > Orycteropus > Orycteropus afer. Next base: position 977,537 of record NW_006922329.1, read on the forward strand.
CACCAATGTTATTGTCTATGCTGTAAAATAGCTGTTGTCAATTTGGTCTTATATACATAATTTTTTAAAGGAAAGTAATAGTCAAGGGTGGTAATCTTTCCTTTTTGAGCTAAACTGTTATTTAGTTTAATGGACTTCAGGGAATAATATTGATTCAAGATTTGAAGAGTAACTCTGTCAATAGTCTTGGGGACTCCTCCAGCCTCACTAGGTCCAATAAGTCTGGATTCCATAAGAATTTGAAGTTCTGTTCTACAGTTTTGTCTCTTTCTCTGAGGACTCATCTATTGTGTCTTGATCAGAACATTTAGTAGTGATAGCTGGGCACCATCTAGTTCTTCTGGTTTCAAAGTAAAGGCAGCAGTGGCTCAATGAGATAATTAGTCCTCTACTCTGGTTTCTTCTCTGATTCTTGGGTTTCATTTTTCTCTTTTTTTCCAAATGAATAGAGATCAATTGTTCTGTCTTAGGTGATCACTCTCAAGCTTTAAAACTCTGGACACAACTCACCATACTGGGAGGTTGAACATAAACTTTAAGAACTGTATTATTACAAGTGACTGGATTGTCACATGAGACTACAAACCTAAACCCTCAAATCAAGAAAACTAATCCCATAAGGATATTGGCTATGTCTGATTAGTAATTTGCGTGATTTTCTTAATAAACCAATGTGGCTTGTGACTCTTTAAAATGGGGATATAGAATATTGAGTTGTCCTAATTTATTTGTCTGTAGGACCATTTGTTCATGGCACATCTATCTGGGAAATGGTAGGCTAGAGCACAGTGTACTTACAGGAAAGTAGCCAGAAAGAAAGCTAGTAAGGATGGTGAAGACTAGATCATAAAGCCAAAATAAAGCGAAGTATTTATGAGTACAGTAGGGACTTGAAGAATTTATTTAACATTATGATCCACATGACCAGATATGCATTTTAGATGGTCATGCTGGATGCAGCGTAGCTGATGGGCTGAGAGGAAGTGAAGCTGAGCAAGAAGACAGTTTGTTCATAATTTGCTCATTTCTTTGTTTGTTTGTTAATTAATTTAGTTAAATATGTATTAAATGCCTACAATGTGCCAAGTACTGGGTCAAAATGCTGGGGATACAATACTGTATGGAGCACACAAAAATGTTTGTTCTGATAGAACTTATATTCAAGAGGAAGAGGGCAACACAGATTGTGGGGGATAGAGTGTTACTGTTTTAAAGGGGGTGGTCAGAGAAGACTGATGGAATGAGCCCCATGATGTCTGGTAGAAGATCCTTCTGAGCAGAGAAGGAACTAGTGTAGTAGGGACCTGAGGTGGGAGTGTTTGATCTGTTCCAAGAACAAGAAGGCAAGTGGTATCACTGGCAGGAAGGGAGCAGGAAGAGAAGTAACACTGAGAAAACAGAAGGAGAAAGGATCAGGACACCCTGCACAATTGTATGGACTTTGACATTTACTTAGAGTGAAATGGGAAGCCATTGAAGGGTTATGAACAGTGGGGTGACTTATATAACTTATATTTTTAGATGGTCCTTCTTGCTGCTGTACGGAGAGCAGATTGTGGTGGGGCAAGCTGGGAACAAGGAGACCACTGAGGAAGCAAGAAATGAGTGATCTTCTGATCTAACTCAGTGATGATAAAGGAAGGGAGAGTTGATAGAAATATATTGGAAATGGAATCAATAAGACTTAGTAACTGAATAAAATTGTGATGAAAATGAAGGAATCACTGATGATGACTTTTGCATTGGCTTCTTAGGAAAGGTTTGGGTCATTGACTAAGATGGAGACTATAGGAGCTTGAGGCTATTGGGTATGGTAAATGTTTGTTGTTGTTGTTAGGTGCCCTTGAGTAGATTCCAAGTCATAATGACCCCATGTGACAGTAGAAATGGTCCCATGGGGTTTTCTCGGCTACAATCTTTACAGGAGCAGATCACCAAGTCTTTTCCCTTGTGGAGCTCCTGGTTGGGTTATAACCACCAACATCTCACTTAGCAGCTGAGTGCTTAACCTTTGTGCCACCAGGACTCCTTGTAGTAATGTTAAGAGGTCAGAATGTGGGGTAAAGTTTTGGTTGTATATGTATTTGGTTGTAAATATACTCATCTAAATAGAGATATCTTAAGGCCAGATAGGAGTCCCTGCATGGTGAGAGTGGTTAAAGCACTTAGCTACTAACAGACAAGCTGGCAGTTCCAATCCACTCAGAGGCACCTAGAAAAAACAAAAAATTGGTGATCTACTTATGAAAGATTGCAGTCATTAACAACCCAATGTGATAATAATAATAATAAAAATAAATAGTTGTTGTTGTTAGGTGCCATCAAGTATCTCTAACTCATAGCCACCCTATGTACAGCAGAACGAAACACCATCCCCATTATACCTGAGGCCATCATTGTAGCCGCTGTGTCTAGCCATCTTGTTGAGGGCCTTCCCCTTCTTCATTGACCCTCCACTTCACCAAGCATGATACCCTTCTCCAAGGAATGGTCCCTTCTGATAACATGACCAAAGTAGGTGAGACAAAGATCCATCTGACATCAGTAATGATAACCCCCGTTCCATGTCCTCTTCTGAATCATGTTTGCATTTCTCAAAGTTCTCTGTCAATGTACTGCTACAACAATTTTTGAATTGTCGTCAGTAAGATTTTACTTATGTGTGATATTAATGATATTGTTCAATAATTTCCACATTCATTCTCCAAGGAATGGTCCCTTCTGATAACATGACCAAAGTAGGTGAGACGAAGTCTGGCCATTCTCTCTTCCTAGGAGTGTTAAGCCTGCACTTACTCCAGGACAGATTTGTTAGTGCTTTTAGCAGACCATGGTACTCTTAGCATTTTTCTCCAACACCACAACCCAAAGGCATCAAATGTTCTTTGGTCTTCCTTATTCATTGTCTAGCTCTCACATGCATAAGAGGAGACTGAAAATACCATGGCTTGGATTAGGTGCACCTTATCTTCAAGGAGACGAGGAGACGTCTTTGCTCTTGTACTTCAGGATAGATCTTGAAACAGTCTTTGTGACAATGAATGTCACACCACTGCTCTTCAATTTGTCCTTCCCGGCATGGTAGATCATGTGGTTGTCTGATTCAAAATGGCCAAAACCAGTCCATTTCAGCTCACAAGTGCCTAGGATATCAAACTTCATGCATTCCATTTCATTTTTTGATAACTTCTAATTTTCTTAGATTGATTCACTGAACATTATATGTTCCAGTTATTTATGGATGTTTGCAGCTGTTTCTTCTCATTCTGAGTCATGCCACATCAGCCAATGGAGGTCCTGAAAGCTGTACTACACCCACATCATTAAGGCTGGCTCTACTCTGAGGAGTCAGCTCTTTCCCAGTCACATTGTGAGTGCCTGCAGACCTGATGGGCTCATCTTCTGGCACTATATCAGACAATGTTTCAGGACTATTCATAATGTTTTCTAATAATATTTCAGAGAGCATTTCATTGCTATTCATAAGGTTTTCACTGGCCAATTGTTTGAGAAGTAGATGACCTCTTCCTTCTTCCAAGTCTGTTTTAGCCTGGAAACTCCACTGAAATCTGTCCACCATGGGTAACCTTGCTGGCATTTTGCAATATGGTAGCATAGCCTCCAGGCTCACAGTAACATGTAAGCCACCACAGGAGGACTAACTGACAGACAAGTTCATCTCCCTTAGTTGTTGCTAACCTGCCTACTTTGGGCAACAGCCTTAAAATAGAGCCTCCCACAAGCAAAAAGCAGCCCACCTAGCTCAGGCCCCAGCTTTAATAAAGAGTGCCCCCAAGGAAAAAGCAGTCCCCAGCCCTGGGTCTGCCTACCTTGGGCCCCGGCATTAATGTAGAGCTGCTCCCAAGCAAAAAGAAGCCCCCAAGTCCCGTGCCCATGTGCCTCAGACCCCAGCCCTAATAGAGAGCTGCACCTAAGAGAAAAGCAGCCCCCAACTCCCAGCCTGCCTACTTGGGGCCATCGCCTTAAAATAGAGCCACCCCAAGTGGAAAAACAACCTCCAAGCCCTGGGGCTGCCTACATCACGTCCCAGCCTTAAGAAAGAGCCACCCCCAAGCAAAAAGGGGCTCCCAGCCCTGGGCCCACCTACCTGAGGCCCCAGCCTTAATAAAAAGGCATCCCCAAGCTGAAAGCAACCCCCGGCCCTAGGCCCACTTACCTCAGCAAAAATAAATAAATTAATTAAAAATTAATTAGTAAAAAAAAAAAAAACCTAAAGAGCACTGTTCTACTCTGAAACACATGGAGTCACCATGAACTGGAATAGAGTCAGTGGTAAATTGTTTGGTTTTGGTTTTAAGACCAGTTTAGTATCCAGGGAAGGTGGTCTGGTGGTACAATGGTTAAGCACTTGGCTGCTAATGGAAAGGTTGGCAGGTAGAATCCACCAGTGGCTCTGTGGAAGAAAAGACCTAACAATCTCCTGCTGTAATGTTCACAGTCTAGGAAACCCTAGGGGGCAGGTCTATCATGTCCTAAAGGGTTGCAGTGCAACAACAAGTACATATGAAAGAAATTCAGGCACAAGGTCTAAACGAAAGACCTAGGATTGGGAAACATTTGTAGATTGCTTCTGTGTGAAAGGATAGGCAAGGGCAGAGTGGGAAAAGAGGCCAAGAATGGAGTCCTGGGATGAAGATAAAACAAAGAAGATTTTTAAAAGGTAGGGACAAAACAAGAGAGTAGTCAGCCAAGATAAAAAGAAACAAAACAAAACAATGTGTACATATTATCAATAATCAATAGCTGCATATGCTGACTTTGAGCAATATTTACCAAGGGAGAATGGTCAACAAGGGATTTAAAAATCGGAAACCACGTTTCAAGCAGGGTGGTTGCTTCATGGAGCAATAGAAAAAATATTCTTTTGTAATAGCCACCAG
>NW_006922329.1:983262-983986 GCF_000298275.1 Orycteropus afer afer
GTTTTGTGTACTATGTTATGCCAATTGAGCTTGATGTCCCCTGCAACTATGGTCTTGAGCCCACCGGTTCAACTACTCGCTCCCTCTGGGTAGCTGCTGTGATCAAGAAGTGACTAGAATCTTTCCTTTGTCAGCTCTACTATACACCTGGGAATTCTTACAGGATGTACAAATACACTTGTAGGACCATTGTCTGCCAACCCTATACATGGACTTGGGTACACTCCCTGCTGCATACACACACCTAATAGTTCAGCCTGTCCACCCATCTATCCACCTGTATACCCATGTTTGCCTTCACTGACAGTGCAGTACTGTATGTGTAAAAGGGTTCATCTTTGTTGTCTGTATCTCCCATGTACCTCTCAATGTCTTCCTCTTCCTCAATGCCACCATGCTGATCACTCACATTTAGTACATTGCCCTTCTCTTCACCCAAATCAATACTTTTCTCTACCTATCTAACAGTGTTCCCTGCTCTACCCTCCCACCTCTGGTAACCAACAAAGAAAATTTCCTTCCATATATAAACCTTTCCTTGACTTTTACAATAATGGACTAATATAATATTTGTACTTCTGTGATTGACTTATTTCACTCATCATAATGTCCTCCAGCTTCATCCACGTTGGGCAGTGTTTTGCAGATTCCACGTTATTCTTTAGGGTTGCATAGTATTCCATTGTGTCTATGTACCATAGTTTGGTTATCCATTCCTCAGTTG
>NW_006922330.1:0-559 GCF_000298275.1 Orycteropus afer afer
TGGAGAGAACAGTCATGGGAGAAAGAAGGGCTGCTTATGCACAGTGTGACAGCTCAGGGGACAGGAGTGCATGGAGGGATGGACAGAGAGAAGAGGTAACTATGTGGAGGAAGTGGGAGGGGAGTTGTTGCATTGTGGTAAACTGTGGTCAATGACATGAGAACAGTGTATGTGAACTGCTGTATGGAAAGTGAATTTGTTCTGCAAATCTTCACCCAAATCACAGTAAAAAAAATTTAAAATAAAAATGTGTCAGATCAGCTGGGCCATGATTATCAGTGATTTGGTAGTTATAATGTTGTAACTTGGCAGTTATATGATGATTTAAACATCTTCCACGATATGATATGATGTGGTCAGCCAATCAGTTGTAAGAGGATTAAGGTGGAATGAAACATCCTTACTCAGGTCACAACCCCAATTAAATGTAAGGTAAGTTTCCATCGGGTGTAGCCTGCAATAGATTTATCTTGTAATGAGACAAAAAAAGAAGAGAAAAGTGAACCAAGGAAGAGGGACGTCAATATAACAAAGAAATAAGAGCTGGGAACAGACCTGG
>NW_006922330.1:6539-13942 GCF_000298275.1 Orycteropus afer afer
GCTTCCAGACTAGAGGAACTAAGAAGGAAATCCTGGTGATTTACTTCTGAAAATAAGCCAGTGAACCCTCTTTGGATCACAATGTTCCTATCTGCAACTGATCATGGCATTGGCATAGGACCAGGCATCATTTTGCTCTGCTATGAATGGGGCAGCCGTGAACTGGAGAACAATTTGATGGCAGATGACAACAGTCTTCTCAATTATATTCACAGTGCTATTCATCGTTGAGGATGTGTGAGAAGAGAGAAGCAACAAATGAGAGCATCTTATATTTATCACAGTATAAATACTGGAATGATATTATTAAAAATAAAGTAAAATTGTGTGCTAATGTAACAGTGCATAAAAGTTTAATAGATGTAACTCAATCAAGTTCCACATCTATGATGTTTCAAAATTATTCCAAAATAAGCTGTGAAAAATAAAGCTGGGTATACTATACTTCTACTGTGGCATATAGTAAGAATAAATAATTGTTAATCAAAGAATGAAGTTACTTTAGTACACAAAATATTTCAATAGTCTCCTTCAATACTGGATATAGCATAAGCATTATATCCCTTGTTTGGACAATTGAACTACAATCTATTATAGACTTCTTGTTGTTAGGTGCTGTTGAGTCATCTCTGACTCATAGCAACCTTGTGTACAACAGAACAAAACAATGCCCGGTCCTGTCCCAGCCTCACTAGCCCTGGTATTCCTGAGCCCATAATTGTAGCCACTGTGTCAATCCATCTCATTGAGGGCCTTCCCCTTTTCCATTTACCCTCCACTTTACTAAGCATGATATCCTGCTCCAGAGATTGGTCCCTTCTTACAACATGACCAAAGTAGATGAGACAAATCAGGCCATTCTTGCTTCCCAGGAACATTCCAGCTCCACTTCTTCCAGGACAGACCATAGCCTATTTATGACTTTTGTGAAGTCCAAATCTCATTGTTTGCTTGTACCAAGTTAGTAGTTGGAGAAATGGTTGTTCAGTGGTGACATTCTTGCTTCCCATATGGCAGATGTGGGTTCAATTTCTAGCCAGGAGTCCTCATGTGCATCCACCATGTGTCTGTCAGTGGAAGCTTGTGTGTTGCTAGAATGCTAAACAGGTTTCAGTAGGGAGTCCGGACTAAGATGGAGTAGGAAGGCAAGTCTAGTGATCTACTTCTATAAATTAGCCTATGAAAATCATGTGGATTACAGTAGTTTTATCCACAACTTATAATGGGGATGTTACAATGCAGGTGGAGATTGTTTCATTATGCATGGGACTGCTATGAGTCAGGGACCACTCTAGTGACAGCTAATAACAACAACATTCATGTTTTTTTCAGTAGTCCACATGCCACTGATTATTGGCACCAGATTTGTGGTCGACTAAAGTCCTCAGGATCCTACACCTGTGCTACTCTTAAGTTTAATATTCTGGATTCCATAGATAGACACACAACTCTTTGAACATAATATAAGACTTTATTATATATTTTTCCATTTATGCTTCCAAATTAAGCAGTTCTTGAATCCCATCTCTGTTATTTTCTTATCATTCAAAATGTTTTGTCAATCCAAAATTTGCTGCAAGCTTTCTCTGGCTTTTTCAATGCCATAGGCAAAAATTGAATAAAGTTGGTGAAGTTCTAAGAATGTCTCTGTCATAGACTTCTAAGGCTTCTCTCTTCATGGGACTTAATTTATGCACTCATTGATTCATTCATTTCCTATTTACTAATTGTCTTAATTCTCTACTGTTACTATAGCCACAATACCACAAATGGATGGCTTTAACAAATGGAAATTTATTTTCTTACAGTGTAGGCGACTAGAAGTCTGAGTTCAGAGTGCCAGCTCAAGGGAAAGCCTTCCTCTCTCTGGACTCTGGGTGGAGGATTCTCAACCTTGGGCTTCAATTTTGCTTTCTAGGCACATGGAAGCAAGCTGGAGGCTTTTCCTGACTCACACACCTACAAAGGCTGATGAACTCAAGGTTGGCAGACAGCACAGCAGGATGCTGGCTGTGGCTCACAGGTTGCAAATGCAACAATCCCAAGATCAGCAGGCAACATGACAGGCCACTGGTTCAAGTCCAGGAATTGGAGACGATGGCAGGCCAAATGCAGGATCTTTTCCATATATACTGGAAGTAGACCACACACTGAAGGCAACTCCCCTTCAACTGATTAACTGTTCACAGCAGCTTCACACCATGGAGGTGATTACACTATGTCAAATTTCATCATGGAGAATAACTACTTCAGCTGTCAAGTCACTTATGCTAGTTGGGGTTGTGTGTCAACTTGGCTGGACTGCAATTCTGAGTGGTTTAAGCAGCTGTGCTTTGGTTATTCCCATGATGAGATCCGACATATATGCTTTGAGAATCCAGTCAGTCAAAAGTTAGTTTCCTTAGGGGTGTGGCTTGCTTCCAGTATATAATGGACATACTGGGAAATTTTGGGAACCTCTTGTGGATCTAGACCTTGTTCTGTTATCTACAACTGTCTGTGAGTGAACAATCTACCATTCTGCCTGGTGATTTTAGATTCGTTATCTGCCGAAGTCAACAGCCATAGTATAACCTGCCAACCTTGAGTTTTTCAGGCCCTGCAGCTGCATGAGTTGATGTTTGATGTTTGATCCAGGAACTTGGGGCTTGCTAACCTCTGTAACTGTGTGAGAGCCATTTTCCTAAGCTAAAGTTGTCTCTACATATACATAAGTTTACTAATTTTGTTTCTCTAGAAAACCTAGTCTAACACACTACTGAAAATCATGGCTTAGCCATGTTGACACACAACCTTAATTACCACACTAATAAACTATCCCTGAAACAATTGGATGGATCTTGCTGTGGATGGATGATTAAGCTATAATCCCCACTATAAGAGCTCAGAAGCCACTTAGAAGGAAATATATTTATGCCCATAAGAATAGTGAAGTGTTAGTACATAGCATAGATGTTATGATTAGAATATGTGCAGAACAAACCAACAAACAACAGGTTGTAGAGGTCAGCTCTCGGTGAGAGCCATAAAAAATAATTCTTCAGATGAATTTTTAAAAACAGACATAGGACTATAGGATTGTGTGAGATGAGTTGAGGGTTCTCAACTAGACCCTAGTCTACATGGTTGTTGTTGTTAGGTGCAGTCAGTTCATCTTCAACTCATAGTGACCCTATGTACAGCAGAACAAAATGCTGCCTGTTCCTGTGCCAGCCTCATGATCCCTGCTATTCCTGAGACCATTGTTGGAACCACTGTGTCTATCCATTTCATTGGGGCTTTCCCCTTCTTTGTTGACCCTACACTTTACCAAGCATGACATCCTTCTTCATGGAATGGTCCCTTCTGACAACATGACCAAAGTAAGTGAGATGAAGTGTGGCTATTCTCACTTCCAAGGTCCATTCCAGCTGCACTTCTGCCCAGGACAAATGTGTTTGTTCTTTCAGAAGACCATGGTACTCTTAGCATTCTTTTCCAATACCACAACTCAAAAGCATCAACTCTTCTTTGGTCGTCCTTATTCACTGTCCAGCTCTCACATGTATAATATGCAATTGAAAATACCATGGTTTGGGTTAGCCACACCTTAATCTTCAAGGAGATATCTTTGCTTTTCATCACTAGTAAGTCTTAATTATGAAGTCTTTTGCAGCAGAATTGCCCAATGCAATACATTGTCTGATATCTTGATTGCTGCTTCCATTGGTGTTGATTGCAGAACTAAGTAATAAGAAGTCCTTGACAACTTCAAACTTTTCTTCATTTATTGTGAAGCTGTTTATTGGACGAGTTGTGAGGATTTTTGTTTTCTTTGAACTGAGGTGTAATCCATACTGCAGACTGCAGTCTTTAATCTTCATCAGTAAGTGCTTCAAGTCATCCTCACTTTCAGCAAGCAAAGTTGTGTCATCTAAATATCACAGGTTGTTAATGAGTCTTACTCCAATCCTGATGTCACGTTCTTCTTCATATAATCCAGATTCTTGGATTATTTGCTCAGCATAAAAGTTGAATATAGTATGGTAAAAGGATACAACCTTGATACACTTCCTTCTTGATTTTGAATCATGCAGTATCCCCTTGTTCTTTTTGAACAACAGCCTTCTGATCTACGTACAGGCTCCTCATGAGTACAATCAAGTGTTCTTACATCTTACATGGTGCAGATTGTTAATGCCCTTGGTTGTTAACTGGAATATTAAAAGTTGAATCCACCCTGAAGTTTATAGGAACAAAGGTAATGAAATTTTAATGCACTCACTGATTCACTCATTTGGAACTATTTGCTAAAAAGCTATATCTGAGGCATTTTGTTAGATGTTTTATAGAGAAATCATTGCAATTTATTGCCAATCAATCGACCTCTTAAAAATAACACTGAGAACTATGGAGTACCATCCTATTCTAACATATATGGGGTCATTATTACTAGAAATTGACTCCATAACAACCAGAGGTGGTGATGGTGATGATAGTTTGAGTGGATCAAAAGGTAGAGTTTACAAATAAGGTGATATGTGCAAGAAAACCCAGAAAGCTTGAACTAGTGTGGAATTTTCAGGCAATGGAAACAGTCTACTGTGGTTGTGATCTGGCATAAAAAGGAATTGAAAATGCTGGAGAAGCCAATAAGAGTCAAGCTAAAGAGGTTCTGATGGGTCTAGCCAGATGTATGTACTACAACCTGTAAGCAAAAAAGAAAGTGTCAAGTAATTTTAAGGAAGATAGTGAGATAATTAAGTCTTGGAGAATGAGTTATTATTTATCAGGTTTAGAGGGAGAGATGAAGGTGAAAAATATGGACTCAGTATTCAATAATCAGAGTGAGATTCAAGAAGCTACAAAATATATCTTGATGTCATTCACTGATATGCATTTCTTCAAGATTCTCATAAGTTTAGGAATACTTCTGATAACATGCTTTAAAATTAAGTTTGCTGTATCTACATCATTCTCTTGACCTACTGTCTTCTAATGCCAATCAAAATGTAGTGAGATTCATTTGAATGTGCTGAGTTCTCAGGATTTCTTCTGCAGATAATATTTTATTGTTACTATTTTTTAAATAAACATAAAAGTAGTAATAACTCATATTGAACACTGAGTGTCTGCTAAGAAGAAAATGTCAGACATTAATAATTTAATGCTGTATATACAACAATCTGATGAATGAATGTAAAATAGTGTGCATATTCACTTAATGGACTCTGATAGGTCTATAAGAATGAACTAACCACAGTTACATGCAAAATATGATGACTCTCAAAATTGCAATGTGGAATAAAGAAAGGAGACAGACAAGGATATCTTCTGTATATTTTCATTTACATACATAATAGAACCTACCAAAACTAATCTACTGTGATACAAAAATAGAATAGTAATTATTTTTTGAGAGGGGTAACTGAGTGCTGGTTACAGAAGTGTGCTTAATTTGTGATGATTTTTTGAGTCGTAAACTTTTTTGAAACTTTTCTGGTTTTACTTTACACTTCAATAAAATTTTAGAAAATCACTCTCAGTAACTTATGGATAATGTATTATTGAAGAGCAAATGTGGAACCAGGAAACCTAGTTAGTAAGCCCTTGCAGTCAGAGAGGCAAGAGAGGAGGATGACCAGAGTTATCAACAGAGAAGTAAAGACTGAGCACAGTGGAAATATTTATGCATGATTTGGGGTTAAATCCAACAGGATTTAATAAGATATATAAGAGTTATATATTGAAAGATCAAGGGAAGAAAAGAATCAAAGTTTTTGTCTAAAAAATGCAGGTGAATGTTGGAATCATTTATTTGTTAAAGAGGATAGACAAAAGAATGGTCGTTGTGCATGTGAAGGATAATAAGAATTTGATTTTGAATATCTCAAGGATGAGTTAAGGACCTTGGGTGCTGCAAACTTTTTCCTTTCAAGTATTAATCTAAAAGCAGGTGGTTCAAACCCACACAATGTTAGTGCAGAAGAAAGGCCTGACAATCTGTTTCCATTAAGATTATAACCAAGAAAACTCTATTGAGCAAATCTACTCTGTAATACATGGGTTCACCATGAGTTGTAATCAATTTGGTAGCAATTTTCTTTTCTTCTTGAAAGCATGAATTAACTATTAGATATATAAGTGGAGATGTCAAGAAGGAAGTTGGATATATAGGCAAGGAGGTGAAGGAAAAAAATGAGAGTCATCTGCTTTAAGATTGAATAAATTCACAGGACTCAATGAGATAATCTAGTCATCTAAGAAAACAAGCATAAGGAGAGAGAAGAGAAGGGAATCCAGGGTTATTTATTTCTTTTTGAATATAAGCCTAACCCAGCTATTTCATGGGATGTATATATTTTGGGGGCAAAAAATCTGACATTCAAATTTGAATATAGATCCTATATTTTCCTTTCCAAATTCTATCAATCCTAATGCAGGACAAATCCTGGGGCAAACTTGAAACCAAGTAATGTCAAAACTATTTCCCCACCCTGGTTAAAACATATAATTAGAACAGATAGGACCCCAGATGGGAATATATAAGTAAACTTAATCACCCTCAACTATTTCCCCTGGTTAATCCTGGTTAAGGCAGATGAGTAAACACAATAAGCTCAGTTCCTTAAGAACTGAATGGAACAAAAAACATTCTTTCCTGCTATTTCCTTAGGTACAGGTGATAAACACTATAATGTGTCTTAGAAAACAACTTGAAAATTGACTCTGGCCCATGGACATGTGCAGTGGGACAGAGAGGAACAAAGTTGCTAGGAACTAACACTCTCCCCTCTGCTTAAGCCACGATCAGCTGATGAAAAGAAGCTGGTGTGACTCATCTGGTATGAAGGCACACTGAATTAAAATCCTACTGTCCCTTTAAACCAAGGCAAAGGAAATTTCAGCCAATTGTCAGCCATATCACACCCAAATTTCTGAAATTTTTATTAATATGTATAAAACTGTCTTCTGAAACCTACAAAACTTTAGGGCATATTGAGAACTCAGAAAAAAAAAAAAAAAAAAGGATATTCTTCTGAAAATAATTCACCAGTGAAAACCTATGGATAGTATGGATAGTAGAGCAATATTGTCTGAGAAAGTGCCCCTCAAGTTGGAAGGCATTCAAACTAAAACTGGGGAAAAGCTGTCTCCTCAAAGGAAAGTTTACCTTAATGATGTGGATAGAGTAAAGCTTTCAAGACCTCCATTTGCTATTGTACCCTGAGCGAAAATAAAAAAGAAACAATTGTTCTGGCAAGATAGTGGACTAGGCAGAAAGACTACACAGACCCTCTTCAACAAAGTGTCAATTAACACAGACACAGAAGTTAATCTTGGACCCCTGAGCCTTGAAGGGAAGGATATAGAAGTGGACTAAACCCCAACTAGCAGAAGAATTTGAGTGAAAATACCAAAAA
>NW_006922330.1:15779-16512 GCF_000298275.1 Orycteropus afer afer
CAAAATGAAGAAAGCCTAAGGTTCATGTGGGATACCATCAAAAGGAATAGTCTACATGCCATTGGAATTCCAGAACAGGAAGATAAAACAAATTCACTGAGAAAATTGTTCAGGATTTGCTGGAGGAGAACTTCCCTGAAATGATGTAAGATGAGATTATGTCCATTCAGGAAGTCCAATGAACCCTGAAAATGATAAACCCAAAAAGAAAATCACCAAGACATGTCATCATCAAACTTATCAAAACCAAAGACAAAGACAGAATCCTGAAAGCAGCATGGGAAAAACAAGGAGTTACCTACAAAGGACAGCCAGTAAGAATGAGCTCTGATTTATCAGCAGAAACCATGCAAGCAAAGAAGGCAATGGGATGGTATATATAAAAAACACTGAAAGAGAAAAATTTTCAACCAAGAATTATATACCCAGCAAAATTGTCTCTCAAATATGATGGTGAAATTAGGAGATTTCCAGATAACCAGAAACTAAGGGAATTTGTTAAAACCAGACCAACATAACAAGATATGCTAAAGAGAGTCCTTTGAACAGAGAACCAAGATAGCAAATGAAAACCGACCATTGATACACAAGATGACATAGCTCAGAAACCACAGCTATGGACATATCCAAGGTAAAATGAGCTTACAAGATTATAAACAGGGAACCAGAGACTTAATTGGCAAGTGAGGATGACTACAAACAAAAAGAGAGAAAAGACTGTGTAGTTACAGAA
>NW_006922330.1:19294-20089 GCF_000298275.1 Orycteropus afer afer
AATTTATAGAAAACTCCAACACCTCAATAACAAAAAGACAAACAATCCAATTTAAAAATGGGCAGAAGACATGAATAGACACTTCACCAAGGATAATCAAGTGGCCAACAAACATATGAAGAAATTCTCACAATCATTAGCTATTAGAGAGATGCAAATCAAAACAACAATAAGGTATCATCTTGCTCCAGCACTAGTAGCGAAGTTCAAAAAGACAGAAAATGACAAATGCTGGTGAGGTTGTGGAGAGATTGGGACTCTTATACACTGCTGGTGGGACTTTAAAATGGTACAACCATTGTGGAAAGCAGTCTTGAGATTCCTTCAAAAGTTGGAATTAGAAATTCCATTTGACCCAGCCATTCCATTACTAGGTATATGCCCTAAAGAAGTGAGAGCCATGACAAGAACAGATGTATGCACACCCATGTTCATCACAGCACTATTTCCAATAGCCAAGAGATGGAAACAACCTAGGTGTCCATCAACTGAGGAATGGATAACCATACTATGGTACATACACACAATGGAATACTATGCAACACTAAAGAATAATGTAGAATCTGCAAAACATAGCATAACGTGGATGAACTTGGAGAACATTATGCGGAGTGAAATAAGTCAATCATAAAAGGACAAATATTGTATTAGTCCATTATTGTAAAAGTTAAGGAAAGGTTTATCTATACAAGGAAATTTTCTTTGTTAGTTATGAGAGGTTGGAGTGGAGGGGAGGGAAGGCTGTTAGATAGACAGAGATAAGTATTGATTTGGGTGAAGAGAAGGGCAATGTAC
>NW_006922330.1:21067-32599 GCF_000298275.1 Orycteropus afer afer
AATTAAAAAAAAAAAAAAAAAGAAAAGAAACCGTTGAAATATCCATTAGTAATCAGAACATAGAATGTATGAAGTATGAATCAGTGAAAATTAGAAGTTGTCAAAAATGAAACCAAATGCTTGTAGTTCAATACCTTAGGAGATAGTCACCTGATTGGTATTGTCCTCTTTGACAGAAAATGATATAGTCTACTATGCTGCCAATGACAAATTCAAGGGGAACAGCTTCACAGTCATCATCAAAAAGAACATTTCAAGGTCTATCCTTAAGTACAATGCTGTCAGCGACAGGAGAGTGTTCACAGGCCTACAAGGAAGACCATTATTCATATTGATACAACAAACACTAATGCCAAAAATGAAGAAATTAAAGATATCAGCCAACTCCTGCAATCTGAAATTGATCAAACGTGCAATCAAGATGCACTGACAGTCACTGGTGATTGGATTGCTAAGGTCAGGAACAAAGAACAAGAATAAGTAGTTGAAGTACAAAGGAATCAAATTGATTATATCCCTGGAAAGAGAAAATGGAAAAGCTCAATATCATCCCTCAGTACAAGGCTAGGGTTGGACTTTGGAATAGACTATTAATTGTTGTAGCTGCTGTTGTTATGTGCCTTCGATTTAACCTCCTCTCATAGCAACCCTATGTACAACATAAGGAAGCACTGCCAAGCGCTGTACTATCCTCACAATCATTGCAATGCTTGAGTTGTGGTCACTGTGTCAGTCCATCTCACTAAGGGTCTTCCCCCTTTTTAATGACTTTTCTTTGCCCAACACAATATTTTTCTTCAGGAATTGATCTATTCTGACATGACCAAAGTACAAAACAAATCTGGCCATTGACTCCTAATTTAAGGAGCATTCTGGTGGTACTTCCTTCAAGATACATTTGTTGTGCTTCTAGAAGTCTGTGCACCACAATTCAAATGCATCCGTTCTTCTGCAGTCTTCCTTATTCACTGTCTAGCTTTCACATGTATATGAAGGAGCTCTGGTAGCATAGTGCCTATGGTATTTGACTGCTAACCAGATGGCATACGAGGTAAATGAAAATGCTATGGCTTGGGTCAGGCACACATTAGTCTTCAAATTGACATCCACAGTCTTTACAACTTTAAAGGGCTCGTTTGCTGCATATTTCCCCAATACAGTATGTCAGATTTCAGGACTGCTGCTTCCCTGAGCATTGATTATGGGGCCCCAAAAATGACATCCTTGACACATTCAATCTTTTTTTTTTTTCATTTATCATTATTTTGCTTATTAGTCCATTTGTGAGAATTTTTTTTCTTTATGTTGCGGTGTAATCCATACTGAGCTGTGGTCTTTGATCTTCATCAGTAAGTGCTTCAAGGCCTCTTCACTTTCATCGTGCAAGGCTGTGTCATATGCATATCACAATTGTTAATGAGTGTTCCTCCAATCCTGGTGCTGCTTTCTTCTTCATATAGTCCAGTTTCTCAGATTATTTGCTCAGCATACAGACTGAATAAATATGGTGAAAGGATACAACCCTGAAGTACACTGTGTTAGTTAAGTTTGTAGTTACCTAACTTGGCTGGGCCATGATTTTGAGTGGCTTACAGTTGTGATGTAGTTATTCCCTGTGAGGAAACTGAATGTGGTGTAGTCACCTCCATGGTGGAATCTGCAGTGCACAGCTAATTTATTCAAAGGAACTTGTCTTTGGGGTGTGGCCTGCTTCTGGTATATATGGAAAAGCATTGGAGATGGTCTCTGGCTTTTTGCTCATTTTAGGTCCTGAATATGGCCTGTCATTATCTCTCTGGTTCCTGAACTTGAACCAGTGGCCTACCATTTGCCTACAGATCTTGAGATTGTTGCCTTCAAAGCCTGTGAGCTGACAATCTGTCATTAAACCTACCGATCTTGAATTCATCAGCCTCAGCAGCTGGCTGTCTGTTATATTGCCTGTCAAACTTGAGTCCAGACTTCATCTCACCTACTTTGGTAATGTTGTCAGAAGCTACCAGTTCCTGGAGAAGGATATTGTGCTTGGTAAAGTGGAGGATTAGCAAAAAGGGGAAAACTCTCCACAAATGGATTGATACAATGGCTACAATGATGGGCCTAAATAAAGCAAAGATTGTGGGGATGGTGCACAACCAGGCAGTATTTCATTATGTTGTTCATAGGGTTGCTATGAGCAGCCAGAATTCTCCTTGGAAGAGAGAATGGCCAGACTTCATTTCACCTACTTTGGTCATGTTGTAAGAAGGGACCATTCCCTGGAGAAGGATATCATGCTTGGTAAAGTAGAAGGTCAACAAAAGAGGGGAAGGCCCTCAACAAGATGGATTGACACAATGGCTACAATGATTGGCTCAGGTATACCCAGGATCATGGAGTTGGCACCAGACCAGGCAGTGTTTTGTTCTGCTTTACATAGGGTCACTATGAGTGGGAGATGAATAGATGGCACCTAACAACAGTAACAACTACTTGAGTTCTTCAGTCCCTGCAGCTGTGTGCATCAAGAGGAGCCTCCAGTTTGATATTTGATCCATGGAGTTCAGACTTGTCAGCCTCTATAACTGTGTGAGCCATTTTCTTGAGATAATTCTCTCTCTCTTTCTCTCTCTGTCTCTCATATTCTCTCAGAGTTGTCTCTGACTCACAGCAACTTTATGCCACGTCCGGCAAAACCACACAGGTCACAAAATTAAGTGACATGAAAGGATTAATGGTTTTCTTTTTTATTTAAGGAATGGGGGCCAGGCAGATGCCTTGCATATTGTACAAGAGCAATGCCTGATGCCTTTGTTCTACTTTATTTATATATTTATACATGATTACATCATTAATCTTGGAATCCATACAATCAGCTTATTCTCTACAGAGTTAAAGTTTTACTCCTCTACATGCTCAAGGACAACAGGTGGTCATTAATTTGGTAGTTTTTATTATTAACATGATAAATGGATTAAAAGCAACTTTTTAAGATAGCACTTAGCCTTTTTGAAACTCTGGAGATAGGTGCAACTTGACATCCATAGGGATGCACTTGGTTTTCCATTATATATTTTGTGTGGGAAGTTCCTGTTGTTAGTTGTTGTCCAGTGGATTCCAATTCATGGAGCACCCACGTGTGCAAAGTAGGAGTGCTCCACAGGGTTTCCAAGTCTGGTTTGACCAGAACTGTTTATATTTATCTATTAAGAAGGAAAAGGAGCTCTGGTGTCAGTGGTTAAAGGATTCAGCTGCTAACCAAAAGGTCACTTGTTCAAACCCACCAGCTGTTCCACTGGAGAAAGATGAAGCAGTCTGCTGCCATAAAGATTTATGGAATCTCTATGGGGCAGTTCTACACTATTCCCAAGGGTCTTTATGTGTCTGAATTGATTCAATGGCTTTGGGTAGGAAAGAGGTGAAAAAAGAAAAAAGAAAACTTCTATTAACATTTTAATTTAGTGTTAAACCAAGGGACAAGGCCTTTGTCTTCATGTTTTCCAATACGACCTATGAGGAGTCCTCGGGTGGTGCAAAGAGTTAACATGCATGTTTGCTGACCAAAAAAAGGTAGAAATTTGTGTCGGTTCAAGGGCACTTCAGAAGAAAGGCCTGACAAT
This sequence comes from Orycteropus afer afer, assembly GCF_000298275.1. NCBI lineage: Eukaryota > Metazoa > Chordata > Mammalia > Tubulidentata > Orycteropodidae > Orycteropus > Orycteropus afer. The sequence goes on from NW_006922330.1 coordinate 24,667, forward strand.
CTAACAGATAAAATAAGCCATTGGAAACCCCCTGGAGCATGGTTCTACTCTGACACACATGGGGTTGACCATGAGTTGCAGTCAACTTGAGGGTGGTTATGTTTCAATGTGATGTTCCCGCTCAGCCTGCTCATACATTTCTGTGGCTTCTATTATTCCTTTTCCACATTTTTTAGCTAGTCTCAGTGGATTTCTTTTCTTTTCTTTTTTCCTTTTTGTGAATGATCAAAGTTTAGGGACTTGTTAGGAGTTTTGTTCTACTCTTTCTGCTAACCCCACTGACCACCACTGAGTAGATTTCAACTCATAGTAACACTATAGGACATAATTGACTAAATAGCAACTGACTTTTCCTTGAAGGGAAGTGGATCTACCTGAATGTAGAGAGCTGTTGAGTACTATTTACTGGCTGGTTGCCAAAGGGGTAAGAAGGCCACATCTTCTGACCTTCTCTAACCCCACAAGAGGAAGACAGAATCAATAGCCCAAGTCTTATTCCTGTGAGTCTAGATATGCTGCCTCCTCCAGCTGTTTCACCAACCCTGACACCAACCATTCCTCCCACAGCAACCACCACCTCTTTGCTGGGTTTGATAATTTGCTGCAGTGGCCCCACAGAAGTCACAAATTATGGGGTTATTAGGGAAGCAACAGGTTACAATTCAAGTTCAGGAACATGCCCAGTATCTCCCAACCTGCTGTCTCTCAGCTGACAGTCTCTCTCAGTCTCTCTCCCAGCAGTGCGTGTCTCTCAGTGTCTTTTTCTCTCCCAGCAGTGCATGTCTCTTGGTGTCTCTCTCAGCAATGTGTGTCTCTCAGCAGCACTTGTCTCTTGCATCTGTCAGGCAGCAATGAGAAATTCCTTCTGCTTCTAGGAGGGCTCCTTTGGAGCCTGGCAGAGTAGCCAAACTAATTCTATACACCTGACAGAGAGTCAACTTTCCAGAAAATTACTTTGTACTGCTCCCAACAGAAATACCCCAGGTGGATAACTTTAACAATCAGGAACTACTCAGTTGCTCACAGCAAATTCCACCACAGAGTTTACAAAGATGTATGGCTAGAAAAGCCACACTATGTAATTTACTACACCACACCGGTTATATGAGCATAGGTTTTGAATTTTTGAACACAGCAGGGACGTGCCTATTCCTGGACTCTCTCTTGGCCTCCTCTGCTAGTGATTCCCCCGGTTCTGCCAATGACTTCAAGTGCATCCTGAGGCGGGTACTGTAAAGTCCAAAATTAGAGTCATGTTCACAGCAGAATGTCAGCTCTGATGCCAGCACATCTGGCATCAGAACATATGGATCTATCTTTAATCAGCAACATACCATAGCAGCCCTTCAGGCACTTGTCAGAGAACTCAGCCATGAGATGACTCTAATCAAGCACTGCCAAAAGGCTGCCAGGATCATCATTTTTAAAACATATATTTTTAAAAAAGTTGTGGTGAAAGACTGTTACAAGAACTTCTTTAGTTATTTTTAATCTCCAGCCCTATGATGCAGAACCAGTACACCCAAAATACTTCAAGGGAGTTCCATGGCCCATTGAACAGAAAAAAAAATCAGCTGATCATGTGCCTCAAACCTCTAATCACCTGCTTAGAAATGTCCATTGGCTCGCATTTGCCCATAGAACAACATCTAAATTCCTCAGTGAGGTTGTGCATCATAACGTTTCACTTAATTCACTATTCTAGCTCTGATAATATTTCATTAGAATTATTTTTTTCCCATTTCTGGGTAAGTCCACTGAATGAGCTTTATATTCCTGAATGAAAGAGAGTCATAACCATAAGTACATCCCCTATAACTAGCACTGCACTTAACAAATAATAAGTCACCAAGAAGCTCATTGGAACAGTCAATATGTATTCACTGAACACATCTTCCTGGCACTAGAAATGGAACTTTGAGCAAAACTGACAAAAATTCCTGCCCTCACAGAGCCTTGAACTTGTTGAAAAAGATACTCTATGAGTAAGAGATAAAAAAGAAAAATATGTATTTTGTTAATTGCTGATAATTGCAAAAGTTAACAAATAAATAAAGGCCAGAAAATTGTAAGTTATGAAAAAGATAGTTGGTGAAATTTTGTAAAAGATGTCTAGATGATTGAAAATATGGGTATTCAAAACTCCTTCATCACCTGAATAAGTGAATGCAGGGAAACACTGAATCTGAGGCCTTTCTTGAATCTATTACTTTTTTCTTTAAAGCATAGGTAATTCCAACATGCCATTTAAAATCAAAGTAAAACTTCTTTGCTGAGAAATGATCTCAGACTCCTAGCAGTGTTTGAACTAAGTATTCACCAGGCTTTCCCAATATAACTGTAGCTTAAGATTTATCAACTTGATTTTTGATTGCAAGGGATGACCTCTCTGAAAGAGTATGCAAAAACTTAAAGGCAAAGGGATTGTTTTTTTCCTTTCTCAATTCCCAGGAAGCATTAAAAGAAGATGGAAGGGATACACAGAGTCACTGTACCAACAAGAATTGGATGGTATTCAACTATTTCAGGTGGTAGAATATAATCAAGAAACAATGTCACCAAAATAAGAAGTCCAAGATTTACGGAAGGTATTGGGGAAAACAAGGCTCAAGGAATTGATGGATTGAGATATTTCAATAAACTGATGCAACACTGATGTTGCATTTATGCCAAGAAATTTGGAAGACAGCTCCCTGGCCAACCAAATGGACAAGATCCATATTTGTGCTCAATCCAAAAAAAATGTATTCCAACAGAATGTGGAAATTATTGAACAACATTACCACAGGTGAACATTTGCTGAAGATAATTCAAAAATGGTTGCAGCATTACATTGTTAGGGAACTGCGAAAAATTCAAGCTAGACTCAAAAGAAGACATGGAATGAGGGAAATCATTGCTGGTATCAGATGGAAATTGGCTGAAAACATAAAATACCAGAAAGATGTTCATCCTTGTTTTATTGACTATGGAAAATCCAGAACTTAATTGTGCTGATGAGGAACCTGTATATAGATCACTAGGCAGTAATTCAAACAGAACAAAGAATACTGCATTATTTAAAATCAGGAATGATATGTGTCAAGAATGCATTCTTCCAGCATACTTATTCACACTGTGGGTTGAGCAAATAATCCTAGACGCTTGACTATATGAAGAAGAAACAGCATCAGGATTGGAGGAAGACTTATTAACAACCTACAATACACAGGTGACACAACCTTGCTTGCTGAAAGTGAAGAAGACTTAAAGCACTTGTGGATGAAGATCAAAGACTACAGCCTTCAGTATGGATTATACCTCAACATAAAGAAAACAAAAATCCTCACCAATGGGCAATGGAAAACATCACGATAATTGGAGACAATATTGAAGATATCTAGGATTTCCTTATACTTGGATGCATGATCAATGTCCATGGAATCATCAGACAAGAAATCAATTGATGTACTGATTGGTCAAATCTGCTGCAAAAGACCCCACTTAATTATTAAAAAGCAAAGATGTCACTTTGAAGATTGTGGTGTGCCTGGCTCAAGCCATGGTATTTTAATCATCTCATATATTTGCCAAAGCTGGACAATGAATAAGGAAGATCAGATAAGAATTGATGCATTTGGATTACTATGTTCGCAAATAATATTAAATATACCATGGGCTACCAGAAGAATGAATAAATGTGTCTTGGAGGAAGTACAACCAGAGTGGTCTTCAGAAGTAGGGATGCCATGACAGATATAAGTAATTTGAACATCTTACTAGTAAGGATCATACCCTGGAGAAGGACATTGTGCTTGTTAAATAGAGGGTCAGCAAAAAAGAGGAAGAACCTCACGGAGATGGACTGATAGAGTGGTTGCAACAATGAGCTCACACTTAGCAAAGATTGTAAAGAAAGAACAGGACTGGGCAGTTTAGGTTCACTGTGGCTTGGAAACAACTTAACAACTTAACGGCCACTGACAATAACATACTTGGAGCCCAGGATACCAGGGATGCTGGATAAATATCTGATGAAATTAATTCAAGTAATATGTGTTACAAGTTAGTATCTAAGGAACTTAGGAACTTCCTGACTCTTGGTTTTGTGAGTTTTGTCATCAGGGAAAAAAAAAAACAACCTCACCTGGAGTTGTTGTTGTTATTGTTGTTATGTGCTGTTGAATCACACCCGACTCATAGCAACCCCTCCTTGGGTTTCTGAGTTAGTGTCACTATGGAAGTCGATTGCCCAACCTTCCTTCTGAGGAGTGGCTGGTGGGTTGAACCACCAGCCTTCTGGTTAGCAGTCAAATGCCTTAGGCACTACTCTACCAGAACTTCCTCACCTGGAGTACATGAGTCTAAATACCTACCCTTATGTTTCCCTGAATTTAATAGTATAGTTTTATAATATAAATAAGAATAAGAAATGATTGTTTGAAAATGATTTCCACATCTTGACAAATCTCCCTCTCACAAAATCCACTAACATGGAGTTGGTTCTGACTCATAGCAACTCTTTAAGACAGGAGTAGCACTATCTCTTTGTGTTTCCAAGGCTGTAAATCTTTAAGGAAGCAGACTGCCGCATCTTTCTCCCACAGAATGGCAGTGGGTTCAAATTATTACCCTTTGGTTAGCAGCTGAATGCCTTCATTACAATGCCAACAGAGCTCCTTACCTCTCCCAAAGAGATGTATAAAGCTTCAATTAATAAAATTCTGCTGGAATTTTTTTGGGGGGATATAGGAGTTAAATTAATATTTTGAATGCTGATCCTGTAAAGTAAATAGATGTTCTCCTTCTACAACCTCCCTTCATTTTTCACAAGAGCTCAATGAGGTACTAATATTGTAAACTTTCAGACATGTAAATTGAGACAGAGATTTCTACTATTTTAATAGTATTAAACAAACAGACACAAAAACATCACTGACATCTAGTCAAATTCTAATTCATAGTGACCCTCATTGGGCTTCTGAGGTGGTAAATCTCTATAGAAATAGATTGTCTTCCTTCCATGGAGTGGCTGGTGGGTTTGAACTGCCAATCTTTTGGTTAGTCAAATGCCTTAGGCACTACACTACCATAGCTCCTTACTTTACTTTAACAGTATTAACAACTATCGTTCATTGAACACTATGTAATGCAGATAATGGTGCCAAATGCCTCCTCCCCAGAATCTCACTTGATTTTTCATGACTTCATGAACACTTGAGCAATTGAGGATTATTGCTCTTGATTGCAGCCATCCAAGTGCCCAAAGCATTTGAGTGCTAACCAGAAGGCTGGTGGTTCAAACCCACCAGCCACTCTTTGGAAGGAAGGTTGGGCAATCTACTTCTGTAGTGATACTGCCTTGGAAACCCAAGGAGGGGTTGCTATGAATTGGGTCCAACTCAATGGCACATAACAACAACAAGAGCTGCCATCCAATTGGGAGCTAGTCCCTGACTCATGGTGACCCCACACATAGAACAGCTCACTGCCTGACCTGTGCCATCCTTACAATTGATTACAGACTGGATTGTTATGATCCATAGGGATTAGCTGATTTTTAGAATTAGATTGCCAGGCTTTTCTTCCCAGTCCATCATAATCTGGAAGCTCTACTGAAATCTGCCCAGCATTATAACAACCCACAAACCTGCACTAACAGAAAGGCAGTGGCTGCACTTGGTGAGGTATACTGGTGGAAAATTTCACCCAGGCCTCTGCATGGAGGGTTGGAATTCTCACACAGAACCATCACTGCCTCAGTTGAAGATTGTTGTTGTTTTTAGGGACTGTTGAGTCAATTATGACTCATAGTGACGCTATATACAACAGAATGAAACACTACCCTCTCTTGCACCATCCTCACAATCCTCGCTATGTGTTTTGGTTACCTCTAGTGCTGCTCTGACAGAAACACCACAGGTGGGATGGCTTTAACAAACAGGAGTTTATTCTCTTACAGTTTGGGAAGGTAGAAGTCCAAGTTCAAAGTGCCAGGCTCTAGGGGGCTGGGTGAAAGTCCCTCAACCTTGGGCTTCAGCTCTGCCTCTGAAAGCTAGAGGCTTTCTTCACTCAGGCAGCTGCTGGCTGCTGAGACCGACAAACCCAGAGTCAACAAATAAAAAGGCACAGTCCCAGTATTACCAAATCACACAGCAGGCCACTGGTTCAAGCCCATTAAGAGTCCTAAGAACTGAACAATGACTCAACTACATTCAGGACTCAAGCCTGCGAAAAGCTGCAGACCATTCTCAAAGCTTCTCCTTACGTATTGGAAGCAGACCACATCCCTAAAGCAGCCACTCAACTGCTTGCGGCAGATTCAACCATGGAGCTGATTGCCACTCTCATCATGGGGAATAACTACAATCAGCTGCCCAGCCACTCAACCAGGCCCAGACAAGCAGACACGTAACCTTAACTACCACACTGCTTACGCTCATCGTTGCAGCCACTGCGTCAATACATCTCATTGAGACGCTTCCCTTCCTCTCTGACCCTTCACTTTACCAAGTCCTTCTCCAGGGACTGGTCCCTTCTGACCGCATGACCAAAGTAGGTAAGACCAACTCTGGCCAATCTTGCTTCAAAGAGACATGCAGGCTGCCCTTCTTCCAGGATGGATTTGTTCTTCTGGCACTTCATGGTATATTCAGTATTCTATGCCAACATCACAACTTAAAGGCATCAATTATTTTTCAGTCTTCCTTACTCATTGTCTAGCTCTCACATGCATATGAGGCAATTGAAAATACCATGACCTAGTTTAAGCACATCTTAATCTTCAAGGTAACAACTTTGCTCTTCACCTTAAAGAAGTCTTTTGCATAGGATTTTCCCAGTGCAGTGTGATGTCTGATTTCTTGACTGCTGCTTCCATGGGTGGTAACTACACCAGCAGAGATCCTTGACTACGGATCTAAGGAAAATTAAATCTTTGACATCTTCAATCTTTTCTCCATTTATCATGATATTTTTTATTGGTCCAGTTATGAAGATTTTTGGTTTCTTTTTATTGAAATGCTGAAGATAGTGTTCTTTGAATTTCATCAATAAGTATTTCAAGTCCTCTTCATTTTCATCAAATAAGGTTGTGTCATCTACATATAGCAGGTTGTAGATAAATCTTCCTCTGATCTTAATGGCACACTTTTCTTTATATAGTCCAGCTTCTCAGTTTATTTGCTCAGCATACAGATTAAATAAATATTGTGAAAGGATATAACCCTGATGCATACCTTACCTGCCTATAAACCATGGAATATTTCCTTGTTCTATTTGAACAATAGCCTTCAGCTTTAAGTTGAAGATCAGAGAGTCTAAATGAACATTTTCCAAACCACACAGTCAGAACTTTGATTTCAGCCTGAGCAATCCCCTCACCAGGGTCCACTTGCTTATCACCTACCCTGCTGTGTGTTACATGCAGGAAATACATATTGAAGGCAGGACTTGAAACCCAGTTGTTCAATCTAGAGGTCAAATGGTGCAAAACACAATGAAATCATCCTTGGTGTTTTTTGTGGGCAACTTCAAGTTACACACAGATTAGTCATTTCTTTTGAAAAGATTTGCAAATTCTCTGCTGGAATCAATGCTTGTCTTATTTTTAAATAACTTTTTTTGAAGTATAATATTCACACTTATCATAAGTATATATTCCATAATTGTACAACCTTACATACTTTTCCAAATGGAAAACACTTTTGTTGAATAAACAGAATATTTCCTGGAGCAGAGGTCTCCTTTGTTTTCTTCTTACCAACTTCAATGAGGACAATGTCACCTGATTACTAACATCTAAATATATTTTGCCTGTTTGTCTACTTTATGACGAATGTTGTTGTTGTTGTTATGTGCCATCAAGTCGAACCCGACTCATAGCGACCCCTCCTTGGGTTTCCGAGGCAGTATCACTATGGAAGTAGATTGCCCCATCTTCCTTCCGAGGAGT
>NW_006922330.1:32699-40504 GCF_000298275.1 Orycteropus afer afer
TCTTCCTTCCGAGGAGTGGCTGGTGGATTTGAACCGCCAGCCTTCTGGTTAGCAGTCAAGTGCCTTAGCCACTATGCTACCAGAGCTTCCTTATGATGAATAGTATTGTTATACTAATCTTATTGATGCCAAAGTTATCATTATATGGCCAACCCACTTTGCACATGTCTGTATACTCAGAAATTCTGGGATCTAGTGGCCCAGAGCAGAAGGAGCTCTAGGTTCAAAGCTTGTGATCTGCACTAGAGAGGCTGTTGTCAACTCAGTATCTTTTATATCACAAAGGAGAAGATGTAGATCCAATGTCTCCATCCATGCTTCTGTGAACTTCTTGTAATTCCTAGTGGCTTCTGGGTGAACCTGTGACAACCAGGGCTTTCATGCAGCATGCTGAGCTGGTTAGCAATGACCCTCCCAATCTTTGGTCCTTCAGCACTTGCAGCAGAGTTGTTGTTGTTAACTATTGTCAAGTTGGACCCCAACTCAACAATACCACGTACAATGGGATTGGACTGTTGTGATTCATAGGGTTTTCACTAGCTCACTTTCTAATCCAGCTTAGCCTGGTAGCTCCACCTCCACTGAAATGTGTTCAGCAACATAGCAACACACAAGCCTCCACTGTCAGAGGGGTGGTGGCTATACTTGAGGTACCTTGGCTGGGAATCAAACCCCGATCTTCCACCAGGTAAGTGAGAAATATACCACTGAACCACCACTGTCCTCTAACAGCTGGGTGTGAACCTCCAGTTCGCTGTAATAATTACACTCCATACTTGGAACATATAGACTGGCAACTGTTTTCCTAAAATCCATCATATCATTTGAATTTTGTCAGTAACTGAACTTATGACCACACATTTCACCTATTTTCACTTCAGACCTCTAATCTGTAAAGTGGCTTAATTGACTATTCCAACCTCTACAGATACAGTTGTGGTGATAAAAATAAACTATTTTCAGATTAGGAAGCTACATGGCATACCAGCAGAAGCAGTGAGACCTTTAAATGGTTGTGCTTATATCCCTGCTCCATCACTGGCTGGTTGTGTGACCTTGATGCAAGTTTCTCCTCTTCATGGAGGCCCAGGTTTCTCACCTGCCAGAGTCGTAAATATTTGTTACTTACAGGCCTGATGGAGCATCAGTCTGTTGTTGTTGTTGCTTGCCGTCAAGTCGGCCCCGACTCATAGCGACCCCTCCTTGGGTTGCCGAGGTGGTATCACTATGGAAGTAGATTGCCCAACATTCCTTCCGAGGAGTGGCTAGTGGGTTTGAACCGCCAGCCTTCTGGTTAGCAGTCAAGTGCCTTAGGCATTATGCTACCAGAGCTCCTAGAAGCATCAGTCTAGTGACTGATATTTACCATACTTAAACGATTGTTAATGTGTTCTATGCTTTTCCTTTCATTTAGCAGGCAGGGGAGATACACAACACATTTAAGAAGGATTATCATATGTTATGGTAAAGTAAATAAAAGCTTTCAATTAAAGAAGCATTTTTAAGTATCTGAAACCATTGACTTATGTGGAAAACTTGTCTCCCATGAGGCTGGCTTGAGATGGATTGGGTTCATCATCATTAATCCAATTTATGTTATGCATAATATTATTCAGAAAATATTGCTTGTGTTGACTTAGTAATATGCTGAGATAGGGGAGATATTTAAATTGTCTTGAATTTGTGTCATATGGAACCTTAAGAAGGAAAAATTGGGGACACATCTAGAAAGCAGTTATAGGGGCTATAGTTTATATACATCCAGTGCACTTTTTAATCACCTTGTAGTAAATCAGTAAATAAATAAGGAGGGAACCTTTCTAGCTTCTACAGGCTCTGGTCATGTAATGCTTAAAGCACTCCATGGGAGAAAGATGAGACAGTCTGCTTCCATAAAGATTTACAGTCTTGGAAACCTATGGGACAGATATACTCTGTTCTCTAGAGGCTGATGATTTGCAATCAACTCTGTGGCAGTGGGTTTGGTTTGGGCTTTGCTTCCATAAATATTATAACCTTGGAAACCCTACAGGGCCATTCTACCCTGTCCTAAAGACTCTCTATGACTCAAAAACAACCCAATGGCAGTGGATTTGACTTTTTTGGTTTGTTCTCATTTCTATATGAAGACAACAAAGTTAGCAAGGTCACAGAAGTATTTATACTCTGAAAGTAGTTATGGAAATTAAATAGCAACAAGAATTTCCATGCATTACAAATTTCTTCCCTGCCTAAAGCTATCTTCAGCCAAATAAAATAAAACAATGAACAAACAAGCAAACAAAAACAACAGCAAAAACCACTAGATGATGATAGGATTAAGTGGAAATTCATGATATTTTTGTAAAAAATATAATTTTTTCTCTTAGTTTATATTTTGGAGGAAAAATTATTTGAATTCAAATAATGCTAGGAATGTTGTTTACTTTTGTGTTCATGAATAAGTCACCCCTTTTCTAAGCATCAGAAAATTATTTTTAAGAGAGGAAAATAATGTCTGCTGTATCAGTTCAAAAAGACTGGTCATGCTATAGTAACATATTGTCCCAATTCTCCACAGCTTGTTGTTGTTGTTAAGTGCTGTCGAGTCTCCACAGCTTAGAACACTAAAACTGTATTTCCTGCTCACTCTATATGTCCGTCAAATGTTGGTGAGATTGGGAGAGAGATGATCATGGTAGTTGCTCAGTCTCTGGCTGATGAAGCAGTGAATGTGCTGAATAGTACCTTGAACATTCCCTGAACTTCAAGTAGGCAAGGAAGTGCCTAGAAAAACAGCCAACCAGAATATTCAGGAAAAGATCTTATAACTTCCATCTCACTGTGGGTAGAGCTTTGTTCTGGAGTTGGGGATGGAAGGCTGGCCTGTAGGTGTGAGGCTTCCAGACAAACCTGTATGTGGGAAACCCTCCCTGTCCTACAATCCTCACAGAATATTGTGATGATCAAATGAGATAACTATGTCATAATATTTTTCAAATTGTAAAGAACTATCCACATAATACTTTATTAAAAATGATTACCATGGAGTTAATTCTGATTCATGGCAACCTCGTATGTGTCAGAGAAGAACTTTGTTCCATGGGTTTTTCAGCCTGATTTTTCAGAAGTTCATTGCCAGATCTTTCTTCAGAAATGCCTCTGACTGGGTTTGAACAGCCAAACTTTCTGCCAGTAGCCAAGTGCTTAACAATTTGCATGACGGAGGGATCCATACAAATATAAATAGAAGTTATATTGAAATAAATAGAATTTTTGAAAAATTACATAGGAGAATTGGAGCTTCAGATTAGGTGTCTTTTACTGAGATTTTAAATATTTTATGGACTGAACCAAATATTAAAAAGAAATTAGCTTTTAGACTTGTATACCTCTACTTTTATTTTGGGATACATAAACTTTATTCCTACCTTCTGCACTTAACCATAACTTGTGTTCATATTCCCATCTCTCAAATTAATTAGGACCTACAACTGTGACAACATTTTCCTATCAGTGATTCCATTATGAGAGTTGCATAATGTTGATTATAACAGCTGGCATTTTATCATTTGTTTCACTTTGCAATTTTTACTTTCTAATTGTATGCATGTTCTCACATATGGTAATATGAAGTTCACATAGAAAATGAGGACCAAATAAAGAACTAAAGTGAAGCCACTATAACAGTTCATTTTCCTGAGGTTAAAAATGCTATGTGAAGTGGAGCAGATTTAAAAGTCAGTTCAAATTTCACTTCTTCAGATGAGTATCAGGAATGTATGCTGCTACTGGACTGGGCTGTGTTTCATTCTGTGGTACATGGGGTTACTATGAGTCAGAACTGATGCATCAACACCTAACAACAACAACAACATGCTGCTACTATGGAGATACAGTAAGATTCCACTAAAAATCTCACATTATTCAGTCAATAGTCTGAAAATCTAAGACATTAAATTAGGAATCTTCTGCTATCTTCTCTAATGTGCTATATTTTCTACACAAATAATGAAAGAAAGAAAAAAGAAGGAAGGAAAAAAATAAATAGGGAAGAGAGGAGGGAGGGAGGGAGGAAGGGAGGAGGGGGGAAGGAAATAAGAGGAAGAGAGAAGGAAACGAGACAATGGGCGAAGTTTTGATACGTTTTAGTTGTAACATATGGAGCTCCAGGGTGTGTGAATGGTTCAGATTCTTGACTACTAACAGAAAGCTTGGAGGTTCAAGTCCACCCAGATGTGTTGGGGAACACCACCAAAGGCTTGGTGATCTACGTCTGAAAAATAGCCATTGGATACCCTGTGGAGCACAGTTCCTCTGACAGACACAGGTCACAAGGAGGTGGAGTTGACACGAGGACAAATGGTGTAGTCGCAATTGTGAATTTCTGGTGCAGCCCGCTTGCACTCCATTTCTCTGGCTTCTGTTACTCCCTTTCCCACCTTTTTGAGCTGGTCTAAGTGGATTTCTTTTCTTTCTTATTTTTCCTTTTTGTAAATGACCAAACTTTATAGTTTTGCTCTACCCTTTCTGCTGTAGCCTTATGAAGTATTCCCTCTTTTTCATTCTCAACTCATCTGGACATTATATGAAATCAATATATATGTTTTAGACACCCACTGTATACATACACAGACAACTAAAGCAAACAATCATCCTTTGTTCTTCTGTATGGATCAAGTGTATGGTAATGAGATTAGTTGTAATCGGCTTCTGCTTCTGTTCTCAAGCATATACTATATATTGTAAATGATGTTAAGCAAAATACAGCTAAAAAATTATTCCTTCTGTTTTTTATGGATAAGGAAACATGCATTCAGATTGCTTAAGAAAGTTGCTAGACCTGGAAATCAATTCTGTCTGACTCTATGTTCTAGGTCAAGGCAAAATTTATGGGGCCGACTTTTCTCATTTAGGAATGAGACATGAATGCATTAATAGTCAACAATGAAGCATTGAAGAATAGACTAATTCAACAATACCAGAAGCATCACAATCCCATTTGTGACTGACAAGCACATAGTGAAAACAATAAATGGCATTGTTTGTCCAAAGAGGTAAGAAGAATCAAGATGATCTGGAATTTTTTGTACAGACTTTATTTATGAGGGTTTTATGTGTCTTATCACAAGTACTCCATCACCAAGGTGTCTCAAACAATGCATTGGGATTCAGCCAGATTCAAGGGCCTGGGATGGTTGGTTGTTTCTGTTTCTTTGTTTCTATTTATCTCTTCTTTAACCATGTGCAAGTCATATATGCTCTCTAATCCTTATTTCTTTGTTTGGAATGTAGGAGTAATATAGTTTATCCTGCCTACTGCATGGAATTGATAAGATGATGTATGTGAAAACTGGAAAAAAAAAATCATTTACACTGGAGTGTGGAGTTACCGTAGGCATAAATAATTCGATCACATGGCAAGCTTTTGCAGATGGTATGGCCATTACCCCACTGTTTCCTGTCTGTTAGGCTTTCCAGAATAGAAAAGGGGACACTGAGCTTCTTTTAAAGGTGATGGAAAAATCTGGAATAGAGAGAGATGATGGTTGAACAACATGAGCAACATAAATTAATGTCATTCATTAATGTCACTGTACATGTGCAGAGTGTTGAAATGGCTAAAGTTTTCTTAAGTATGTGTTGTTAGGTGTTGTTGAGTCAACTCACACTCTTAACGACCCTGAATACAACAGAACGAAACACTGCCTGGTCCTGAGCCGTCCTCACAATGCCTGCTGTGCTTGATCCCATCATTGCAGCCACTGTCTCAGTCCATCTCATTGAAGTTCCTCCTTCTCCTTTTTCACTGACCCTTCACTTTACCAAGCATAATATCCTTCTCCAGGGACTGGTCCCTTCTGACAACATGATCAAAGCAGGGCACACTTAGTCTGGCCCTTCTCACATCTAAGGGGCATTCCAGCCACACATCTTCCAAGATAGATTTGTTTATTCTTCTGTCAGTCCATGGTATTTTCAGTAACCTTCACCAACACCACAATTCAAGGCATCAACTCTTCTTCGGTATTCCTTACTCATTTTATAGCTTCAACACACAAACCAGGTGAATGGAAATATTATGGCTTGAGTTAGGTGCACCTTAGTCTTCAAAGGGACATCTTTGCTCCTTCGCACTCTAAGGAGGTCTTTCGCAGCAGATTTTTCCAGCGAATACATCTGTGATAGTTGTGGTTGTATGTCAAGTTGGCTGGACGATGATTCTGAGTGGTTTAAGCCATTGTTATGTGACTGTTTGTTCCCATGATTAGATCTAATGTATATGCTTTGAGCAGGTGGGGTAGTTCAGTTTGTGTGTCAACTTCACTAGGCCTAGTTGAGTGGCTGGGCAGCTGGATGTAGTATTCCCCGTGATGAGGATGATGATGGCAATCAACTCCATGGTGGAATCTACTGTGAGCAGCTGAGTAGCTGCCTTACGGTGTGGTCTGCTTCCTGTATATAAGCAGAAGCCTCGTGGAATGGTCTCTAGCCTATGGCATGCTTGGACCCTGCCTGTAGCCATGTCATTGTTCAGCAGCCTGCCATGATCTGCCAACCTTGGGACTTACAATGGACCTGAATGAATGGCCTGCCAAATGGTTTGGTAACATCAGGACTGTGCCTTTTTACTTGTCAACCTTGGGTTTTTCAGCTTCAGCAGCCAGCAGCTGTCTGAGTGAAGAAACGCCTCTAGCTGCAGTGATCTGGGAGCAGGAGGCAGAGCTGGACCCCAAGGTTGAGGGGCTCTCACCCAGCCCCTAGAGCCAACAACTTTGAACTTGGACTTAAAGCCTCCAAATTGTAAGAATAAACTCCTGTTTGTTAAGGCCATCCCCTTCGTGGTATATTGTTGTCAGAGCAGCACAGAGGTAACCAGAACAGCAGGCAATGCATTGAAAAGGAGTTTCCCTAGGGGTGTGGCCTGCTTTCAATATATATGTGGACATCCTGGGGATATTAGGGAACCTTCTGTGGAAATGCATCCTGTTGTGCTGCCCACAACTACAACAATGCGTGAACAATACTCCATTCTGCCTGGTGATCTTGGATTTATCATCTGCCACAGTCAACAGCCAGTACTCTGCCTGCCAACCTTGAGCTCTTCAGCCCCTGCAGCTGTGTGAGTCAGGAAAACCCTGTAGCTTGACTTTCTACCCAAGGACTTGGAACTTGCTAGCCTCTATAACAGTGTGAGCCAGTTTCCTAAGAGCAAGGCAGTTTATTTAAGAGGTGCAAGCATCAAAGCAAATGGGCTGACTCTCTGTGCTAGAGAGACCAACTTGCGATTGTCTCAGTTAGGGTATCTTTTTATCCTTCTTTCTGAAATTCTCATTTCTTTATCTTGGGGTTTAAGACATCATAGGGGTTAGTCAGCCAAGTCCTGAGATCAACCTGTTCTTTCCTTTTGATCAGTTTGTTTCTTCCCTGCAGTCATGGTGCCCCTATAACTTTTTACAGAAGTCAGACAGTAGTTATTAACTATTTTCAGAAGTCTGATAGTTGGGAATTTCGTTTTCTTGTAACATTCAATTTTGGCTGAGTGTAAATTATTGTGAGGTTTGATTTTATTATGTCCAGATTCTCAGATTATTTGTTCAGCATAAAGATTGAATTAGCATGGTGAAAGGATACAATCCTGATGAACACCCTCCCTGCTTATAAACCAGGCAGTACCCCCTTGCTCTATTTGAACAATAGCCTCTTGTGATACATGCAGGTTTCTCATGAGCACAATCAAGTTTTCTGGAATTCCCTTTCTTCACAATGTTATTCATAAGTATGTTTCCTACAGCTGAATGTCTTTGCAGAGTCAATAAAACACA
>NW_006922330.1:42264-43150 GCF_000298275.1 Orycteropus afer afer
AACATGGTAGGCTGCTGAATGATGACACAACTGCAATGCAGGGTTCAAGCATGCCATAAGCTAGAGACTATTCCCCAAGGTGCTTATTATATACAGAAAGGAGACCACATCCCTAAAGCAACTACTCAGCTGCTTGTGGTAGATCCCACCATGGAGCTGATTGTCAGTCTCATCATGGGGAATAACTACCATCAGCTGCCCAGCCACTCAACCAGGCCCAGTCAAGTTGACACACCACCTTAACTCCCACAGCCATATTTTCTAATTGCAAATGATACTTCTTTGTTTCCAACTTTAGAATTCCAATCACCATTATTAATCCATACACCTTGATTGCAGGTTTGGTCAATTTCAGACTGAAGAAGTTGGTCAGTTCTTCGATTTTCTTTTCTTTAGCTTTTGCTACTGACACATGAATTTGAATAATAGTCATATTAATGGTCTTCCTTGTACTCATGTGGATATTATCCTATCACTGACAGAATGGACTTCAGGACAGATCTGGAAATATTCTTTTTGATGATGAATGCAATGATATTCATCTCCAATTTGTCATTCCCAGCATAGTAGACCAAATGATTGGCTGATTCAAAATGGCCAGTGTCTGGGATATTGATCGTTATGCATTCCATTTCATTTTTGACAACTTCCAATTTTCCTACATTCATTCTTCACACATTCCACATTCCAATTATTAATAAATTTGCAGCTATTTCTTCCCATTTTCAGTCATTTCCCATCCAGCAAAGAAAGGTCCTGAAACCTTTATTCCATCCATATCATTAAGGTCAACTCTAATTTAAGGAGGCAGACCTTCCCTAGTCATATATTGAGTACTTTCCAAGCTGAAGGCCTCATCTTCTGGCACCATATCAGATAATGTTTC
>NW_006922330.1:52330-66718 GCF_000298275.1 Orycteropus afer afer
TTAATGACTAAAAATCAGATGAGTTCAAGATTGACATCAAAGACATCATACATGAAGGAAACTAATAATTATCAAAAAGACAGGAGAGTGAAAAAAGAAAATGGAAGTCAGAAGAGACTCTGAAACTTCTCTTGAAATAGAGTAATTAATGTTAATGGATGAAAGGATGATGTAAACGAGCTGAATAGAAGATTTCCAAGGGTGTCACGGGAATACAATGTGAAGAGTTACAATGAAATGTGTAAAGACCTGGAGTTAAAAAAAAATAAAAAAGAGAGAAAGAAATGGAAGACCATGCTCATCACTTTTCAAACTGAAAACTAAAGCAAAAATTCAAGTCTCAAGTTGCAATACTGAAGGCTTCTATAGTCGAGACAGGACAAAGATGAAGCAGTTGGCTTGTGTCAAGATTTACACCCTGAAAACCCTGTGTGGCAGTGTCTCCCTCTCCTGCAGGATCACTATGAGTTGAAATCAACTTGATGGCAGTAGGTTAGGTTTTGGTTTTATAGACAAGATATTCAGTAATACAAGAAACATCAAAGGAATATGGAAGGAATACACAGTCACCGCACCAAAATGAATTAGTTGACAATCAACTGTTTCACGAGGCAGCGTGTGATCAAAAACTGATGTTATTGCAGGAAGAAATCCAAGCTGCACTGAAGGCAAAACTGCAGGAAATAACAAAATACAAGTGGAGATGTTGTAACAAACTGATGTAATGCTGGAAGTACTCACTTGCCTGCCAAAAAAAAAAAAAAAAATTGAAAACACCTCCCTGGCCAAATGATTGACAGAGATGCATTATTTATGTGACCATTCCATAGAAAGAGGATCTAACAAAATGCAGAAATTATCTAACAATATCATTACAATTTTACTGAAGATAATTTAAAAACCATTCCAGCAGTACATTGGCAAGGAAGTGGCAGAAATTCAACCTGAATTCAGAAGAGCATATCATCGCTGATTTCATTTAGATCTTTACTGAGAGTAGAGAATTTACAGTAGCGTAGTGCCTAAGGCACTTGAGTGCTAACCAGAAGGCTGGTGGTTCAAACCTACCAGCCACTTCTCAAAGGGAAGGTTGGGCAATCTACTTCCATTGTGATAGCGCCTCAGAAACCCAAGGAGGGATGGCTATGAGTCAGGTCCGACTCAATGCATATAACAACAACAACAGAGAATATCCAGAAGGTGTCTGCCTGTGTTTTATTAACTATACAAAGGCATTCAACTGTGGGGACCATAACAAATTATGAATAACATTTTGAAGAATGGGAATTCCCAATCACTTTACTGTGTTCTTGAGGAACCAGTACATAGATCAAGAGGTAGTAGTTTGAATAGAATGAGGGGATACTGCATGGTTTAAAATTAAGAAAGGTGTGTGTCATAGTTGTATCCTTTCATCATACTTATTCAACATGTTGTTGTTTTTAGGTGCCCTTAAGTTGGCACCAACTCTTAGAAATGCTATGTTGTTGTTGTGTTGTTGTTAGGTGCTGTCGAGTCGTTTCTGACTCACAGAAACCCCATGCACAGCAGAATGAAACACTGCCCGATCCTGTGCCAGCTCCACGATCCCTGCTATACTTGAGCCCATCATTGCAGCCACTGTGTCAATGCATCTCATTGAAGGCCTCCCCCTCTTTTGTCGACCCTATACCCTACCAAGCATGACATCCTTCTCCAAAGAATGGTCCCTTCTAACAACATGACCAAAATAGGTGAGACGAAGTCTGGCCATTCTCGCTTCCAAGGAGCATTTCAGGTGCACTTCCTCCAGGACAGATCTGTTAGTTCTTCTGGCAGTCCATGGTACTTTCAGCATTCTTTGCCAGCACCACAACTCAAAAGCATCACCTCTTCTTGGGTCTTCCTTATTCATTGTCCAGCTCTCACATGCATATGAGGCGATGGGAAATATCATGGCTTGTGTCAGGTGTACTTAATCCTCAAGGAGACATCCTTGCTCCTCAGCACTTGAAACAATGCTATGTACAACAGAACAAAACACTGCCTGGTCCTGCACCAGCTCACAATCCTTGCTATGTCTGAGCCTATCATTTCACCCCTGTGTCAATCCATATCATTGAGGGCCTTCCCCTTTTTTGCTGACCCTCCACTTTATCAAGCATGACATACTTCTCTAGGGAGTGGGGCCTTCTGACATCATGACCAAAGTCGGTGAGCCAAAGTCTGGCCATTCTCATGTCTAAAAAGCATCCCAGATGCACTATGCACTATGTATGCTGAGTCAATCATCTGAACAGAAGCTGGACTGTATGAAAAACAGTGCAGCTTCAGGATGTGAGAAAGACTCATTAACAACCTATGATATGCAGATGATACAAGTTTGGTTTCTGAAAGGGAAGAGAACTTAAGCATTTACTGAGGAACACCAAAAACTACAATCTTCGGTAGGGATTTCATTTCAACAAAAAGAAAACAAAAATCTTCACAAGATCATAATAAGCAGAGAAAATATTAAAGTTTTCAAGAATTTAAATTTACTTGGCTCCACAATCAACACCCATGTAAGCAGCAGTCAAGAAATCAAATAACATATCGTCTTTGGCAAATCTGGTACAAAAGACAACTTTTAAGTTTTACAAAGCAAAGAGGTCACTTTGAGGACTAAGGTGAGTCTTAGTTAAGCCTTGTTTTTTCAATCACTTCATATGGATGTGAAAGCTGGTCAATGAATAAGGAAGACTGAAGAACTGATGCATTTCCATTATGGTGTTGGTGAAGAGTACTGAATACATCATAAACGGGCAGAAGAATGAACAAAAATGTCTTGGAAGATGTACAGCCAAATGCTCCTTACAAGTGAGAATGGTGAAGCTTCAGGTTCTGTACTTTGGGCATGGTATCAGGAGGGACCGATCCCTGGAGAAGCATATCACGGTTGGTAAAGCAGACATTCAGAGGGAAACAGAAAAACTTTTGATGAAATGGATTGACACAGTGGCTGCAACTGTGGGTTCAAACATGGCAATGATTAGGAGGATGACACAGGACCAGGCAGTGGTTCGTTCTGTTGTATGTAGTGTTGCTATGAATCAGAACTGACTCTATGGCAACTAACAGCAAATACAATAACAACGTCCCCAACACCAGTTTCAGAGGCAGAGATTGTGTGAGTAAATGAACAACTCATTTATTCACTCACTCATTCATCCATCCACTTTTAAATTAATTACACATAATTTATTGAAATTAATATAATATTCAAGGAACTTTTTAGGGCATAGGTATTTGATATATAGCTGCAGACAAAACAGAAAAAAAATTTGCTATAATAGAATATTCAATCAGATGAATATATAATTAAAATATGTAGTAGATCAGAGAGTGAAGAGTGTTATGAAGAAAAATAAATAAATAAATAAAACCAAAAGGTAGAACTAAACGCTGGAGATGGGGAATAGTGGTCTCATTCTCCATAGTGTTTTATGAAGAGAAAAAAGGGGTGATTTCAGAGTATTGGAGTTCTTGGTGCACCTGAAATAAATAGAGCCAAAATAATGAGATTGGTTCCGAGGCATTCATTCAATAAATATTTATTGGATACTGACCATGTGCTGGAGCTCTGGTGGCACAATGCTTTAGGGCATTTGGCCGCTAACCAAAAGTTTGACAGTTCAAATCCACCAGCTGTTCCACAGGAGACAGTTGAGGAAGTCTGTTTCCTTAAAGATTTACAGCCTTGGAAACCCTATGGGGCAGTTATGCTCTGTTCTATAGGGTCACTATTAATTGGAATTGACTCTATGGCAGTGGATTTAATGGGTTTACTATGTAACAGGCATAGTTTAAACATTGATGATTTGGTAATTAAGAATACAAATCTTTGTTCTCAAGGATACAGAACTGTGGTGGAAGATGCATGACAACTGGCCCTTTAATAAAATAGAGGGGGCTCATATGGAGTATTTGTAGATTTTTCTGATTCAAGTAACTCCACAACCAGTTTCAAACTATTACTTGAATATGGAGTTGAGAAGTGTGCAAAATCAGCTCTTGAATTACAGTCAGGTTAGTTTCAACCACGTCACTGTGTGTATGTCATATTCTATCATGTAAAAGTAAATCCACTGAATGATTAAGTTAATATGTATTGCAGGAGTTGGTAGCTATCACTGAATGTAAATCAGTGCAATAGAGAATCAGAATTCTGGAGGAGGAGTTGTTGTTATCTGCAGTTGAGCTGGACCTGACTCATAGAGTCCCCTCCTTGGGTTTCCAAGGTGGTATCACTATGAAGTAGATTGCCCAACCTTCCTTCTGAGGAGTGGTTGGTGGGTTTGAACCTCCAGCCTTCTGGTTAGCAATCAAGTGCCTTAGGCACTATGCTACCATAATACAATGTTAAATTAAGAAGTTGAAGTTGACTTAAAGATGATACCAAAACCAAAACTCTTGCCATCAAGTGAACTGTGACTCATGGCAACTCTTTGTATTCAAAGTAGATCTTAGTTCCATCACATCTTCTTAGCTGTCCTCTTTACAGAAGAAGATTGTCAGGCCTTTCTTCAATGGCACTGCCCAGTGAGTTCAGATGGCAAACGTTCAATTACTCATTGAGCTCAAACTGTTTGCACTACTCAAGGGCCTTAAAAGGTGATATTTAACCAAACAATTTAAGATTATACAGGTTGACAATTAAGATGATTAGGGAAGGATTATCCCAGGCACAAAACACTTACAGCTTTTTGTTATTGTTAAGTGCTGTCAAATTGGTTCCAACTCAGACTGCACTATGTATAACAGAATGAAATACTGCCCAATCCTACCTCATCCTCACAATTCTGTCTATGTTTGGCCAATTGGAGTATATCTGACTTCCTTTGAAGGACAGCATGGAGGCCAGTATGCCTGGAGCAGAGTGAGTGAAGGGGAGATTATTAGAAGGTGAGCCAGATTTGCAGATCAAAGACAGTCTTATAGACTACTTAGAGGGAATCTGGACTTTACTGTCAGTTAAATTGGGAGTCATTTCAGAGTTTTGGGCATAGGGGTGACATGGTCTGACTCTTATTTCAAAGAATGATTGTAATTGCTAGACTGAGAATAAAGGGTAGACAAGGGAATGAGTTAGGTATCTATTGTCCTAGTTCAGATGAGAAATAATGGTAGTTAAAATGAGGGTAGTACTAATAGATGAGTTTCAGAAACAGATCTATCCACCTATGGTCAGTTGATCTTTGACAAAGGGCCAAAATCCATTCAATGGGGAGGAGATAGTGTCTTTCTCAAATGGAGCTGGCAAAACTAGAAATCCATCTGCAGAAAAATGAAACAAGATCCATACCTTATACCAGACACAAAAGCAAACTCCAGATGAATCAAAGATTTAAATGTGAAACCTAAAACAATAAAGTTCACCAAAGAAAAAAATAGAGGCAAGCTTGTTGTTGTTATGTGCCATCGAGTTGGATCTGACTCATAGCAACCCCTCCTTAGGTTTCCGAGGCAGTATTGCTACGGAAGTAGATTGCACAACCTTTCTTCTGAGGAATGGCTGGTGGGTTAGGACCGCCAGCCTTCTGGTTAGCAGTCAAGTGCCTTAGGCACTACACTACTAGAGCTCCTTGAGGCAAAGTTAGGGGCACTAATTTATGGCATAAATAGACTATCAAGCATAACCTGAAATGTACAAATAGTAGAAGATAAACTAGATGATTGGGACCATCTGAAAATTAAATTCTTATGTGCATCAAAAGACTTCTTCAAATGAGTAAATAGAGAGTCTATAGAATGGGAAAAAATATCCGGCAATGACATTAGACAAAGTATACAGAAAACTCCATTACCACAACATCAAAAAGACAAACATTCAAATTTACAAACAGGCAGAAGACATGAACAGACACTTCAAGGAAGATACTCAGGCAGCCAACAAACACATGACAAAATGTTTGCAAGAAGAGAGATGTAAATCAAAACAACCATTAGTTACCATCTCACTCCAGCACTCATAGCAAAGTTCAACAAGACAGAACATAACAAATGCTGATGTGGTGTAGTAAATTAGCTGGTATGGCTTTTCTAGCCATAAGTCTTTGTAAACTCTGTGGTGGAATTTGCTGTGAGCAACTGAGGAGCTCCTGATTGTAAAAGTTATCCACCTGGGGTATTTCTGTTGGGCGTGGCACAAAGCAATGTTCTGGGAAGTTCGCTCTTTCTCGGGTGCTTAGAATTCTGATGTTATGATTGGCTAGTTTGGCCATTCTGCCAGCCTCAAAAGGAGGCCTCCTAGAGGCAGAAGTCTTTCTCTGACGTGTGGCTGAGAAAGATGTGTTGCTGAGAAAGAGACACTGAGAGACATGCATTGCTGAGAAAGAGACACTGAGAGACACACATTGCTGGGGGAGAGACTGAATGTTGTTCCTGAACTTGAATTGTAGCCTGGTGCTTCCCTAATAAACCCCATAATCTGTAAGTTCTGTGTGGCCACTGCAGTGAATTATTGAACCCAGCAGATAGGCTTTGGGTGCTGTGGGAGTAACAGTTGGTGTCAGGGCTGGAGGGAAGCAGCACATCTGGCCTTGCAGGAGTGGGCCTGGGGTTACTGATAGTGATCCTGTCTTCCTCTTGTGGGGTTAGAGGAGGTCAGAAGATGTAGCCTCCCTGCCTTTTTAGCAGTTGGTGTCAGAAGTGGTGGGATTCCTAGCAGTGGGTCCAGACTCTTGGAAGCAAGAAACTTTGTAAAAGAAAGAAGGAAGGGGCCTGGGAAGTGAGACTTCGGATTCTTAGATGGTTACTTTGTTTGGTGTTACCTCTTAAAGGAGATAATTGATCCAGAAGCTAGGGCTTTTGGTTATACCCAGCCAAAGGTCCAAGGCCATATGCATAGAATGGGATTGTAATCAAGGTGAAGAAAGGAACCTAGAATGTTTTAATAAAGGATTATGTGTTTACCTGAATGTAGTACGGGTATTGAATGTTCTCTTACCTGCTTGTACTTTAGAAATGATTAAGGGGTGTGGATAAAAGAGAACCTGTAAGTCCACCTTCAGCTGATACTTGATTGGATATGTTTAAAAGGGGAGATAGAATTTGCCCAGCAGAAACACAGGCTTTTGTTTTAAGCCCTGTGTGTAGAGAGTACTAGGAGTTTAGGTAGAAAACCTGAGCCTCACCCAGTCCTACTGAGGGAACAGAAGATTTGCATTTGAAGAGAGGTTCTGAAAAAAAAAAAAAAAATGACTGTTTGGCTTTTTGAATTTTGACCAAGCAGATGGGTTTGGGTGCATCAAGGCAGGAAAGTCATGGTCCATGAGTGAAACTCCTTCCAGGACTGAAAGTTAATGGAAGCCAGTGAGCAGTAGGCTTGTATGCTTCTTGCTTGTGACCACCTGGGTCCACCTGAGTGGAAATGGGGTAAGTGTAGCAAAGAAGAAACAGGCTGAATTTGGTACTCTTTGACCCAGGTCATGGAGGCTGAAGATGAGAGGAAGGGCTGGCTTGTCTGAAGTGCAAGGAGTTGTGAGCCTATGGGCATTGAAATAGTCCCTGAGGACTGAAGATGTGAGATAAGGTGCTGGCTGGTCTGAAGTGAAGGGAACAGTGTGATTCCCAAACTTGGCAGCTGGTACCCATGACCTAGCTGGGATGGCTAGGGCTGAGCTGACCAGAACCTGACCAAATGAAGAGAAAGTTGTTTGACACTGAGCTGGTGTTAAGTTGCTTCAACATGATGGCTTGAGCTGGGTTGAACTTTGCTTGTTTATGGATGCAGATGCCTGAAGTTTCCAAGCAGAACAGAAGATTCTTCAGAGGCAAAGGACCATGTTTGTCTCCTCACAATACTGGTTTAATAGGGATGGGCAAATTAGAAATTGGCTCTCTAAAATGGGAGGAGATAAAGACATGAAGTGGCTAGCTTACAGGATTTCATGAGTGTGGTTATTCTTAAACTGATGGTGAAGGGGATGTGAATTTTTGAAGTATAAAAGGGACAATGGCTAGAAAAACCAGGGGGTGGCCTGTGATGTGGTAAATTACTTAGTGTGGCTTTTCTAGCTGTAAGTCTTTATAAACTCCATGGTGGAATTTGCTGTGAGCCACTGAGGAGCTCCTGATTGTAAAAGTTATCCACCTGGGGTATTTCTGTTGGGCGTGGCACAGAAATGTTCTGGGAGGTTTGCTCTCTCTCAGGTGTTTTGAAATTCTGATGTTATGATTGGCTAGTTTGGCCACTCTGCCAGGCTCAAAAGGAAGCCTCCTAGAGGCAGAAGTCTCTCTCTGACCTCTGGCTGAGGAAGACATGTTGCTGAAAAAGAGACACTACGAGATATGCACTGATGAGAAAGAGACACCGAGAGACATGCATTGCTGAGAGAGAGACTGAACGTTGTTCCTGACAAAACCTGTGACTTCTGTGTGGCCACTGCAGTGAATTATTGAACCCAGCAGATAGGCTTTGGGTGCTGTAGGAGGAATGATTGGTGTAAGGGCTGGAGGGAGGCAGCATGTCTGGCCTTGCAGGAATAAATCTTGGGCTACTGATGGTGATTCTGTCTTCCTCTTGTGTTGTTAGAGGAGGTCAGAAGATGTGGCCTCCTTGCCTTTTTAACAGCTGGTGAGGATGTGGAGAGGCTGGGACTCTCATATACTGCTGGTGGTACTGTAAAATGAAACAACCACTGTGGAAATTGGTATGGCTGTTCCTTAAAAAGTTGGAAATATAAATATTATTTGATCTAATAATCCCATTACTAGGTACATATCCAAAAGAAGTGAGAGGCAGGACAGGCAGCACTAGTCACCTCATACACCCCTGATGGGACTGTAAAATGACACAACCACTGTGGAAATTGGTATGGCTGTTCCTTAAAAAGTAGGAAATATAAATATTATTTAATCCAACAAGCCTATTACTAGGTGTATGTCTTAAAGAAGTGAGAGACAGGACAGACAGTACTACTCACAACAGCAAAGAGATGGAAACAGCCTAAGTGCCCGTGAAATGAGGAATGAATAAATTCCAAATTGTGGTATAAGTAAACAATGAAAGGAGTTCTGGTGGTTTGGTGAATAAAGCACTTGACTTGTAACCAGAAGTCAATGATTCAAATCCACCAGCTGCTTCATGGAAGGAAGAAAGGGTGATTTACTTCCATAAAGATTTACAACCTGGAACCCAGTGGGGGTCACTATAAGTTGGAAACAACTTGATGGCAGTGAGTTATTTTTTCCCCCACCTCTGGTATACAATGGAATACTATGCATCCCTAAAGAATAATGTAGACTGAAAAACACAACATAATGTGGACGAACTTGGAGGACATTATGCTGAGCGAAATAAGTCAATCACAAAAAGACAAATATTGTATTAGTCCACTATTGTAAAAAGTCAAGGAGAGGTTTATATATAAAAGACAAATTTCTTTGTTGGTTACCAGGGATGGGATGGGAGAGGAGGAAAAATTTCTAGATAGGTTAAAAAAAAAAAAAGATATATATGTGTGTGTGTGTGTTGTTGTTGGTTGTTGTTACTGTTGTGATTAAGTGCCATTGAGTTATCTCTGACTCGTAGTGATACTATGCGCAGGAGAATGAAACACTGCCCGGTCCTGTGCCAGCCTCATAATCCTTGCTATACTTGAGCCTATCATTGCAGCCACTGTGTCTATCCATCTCTGAGGGCCTTCCCCTTCTTTGTTGACCATCTACCTTACCAATCACGATATCCTTCTCCAGGGAATGGTTCCTTCTGACCACATGACCAAAGTAGGTCAGATGATATCTGGCCATTCTTGCTTCCAAGGAGCATTCTGGCTGCACTTCTTCCAAGACAGATTTATTAGTCCCTTTAGCCAACCATGGTGCTCTTAACATTCTTCTCCAACACCATGACTCAAAAGCATTGACTCTTCTTTGGTCTTCCTTATTCATTGTCCAACTCTCACATGTGTAAGAGGAAATTTAAAATGCCATGGCTTGGGTTAGGAACACCTTAGTCTTCAAGGAGACATCTTTGCTCTTCATCAGTTGTAAGAAGTCTTTTGCAGAAGATTTGCCCAATGCAATATGCCATCTGATGTCTTGACTGCTGCTTCCATTGGTATTGATAGTAGAAGCAAGTAATATGAAGTCCTTGACAACTTCAATCTTTTCTCTGTCTGTTGTGAAACTGTTTATTGGACAAGTTGAGAGGCTTGAGGTATTAGATGAAAGGAAAAGAGGGGCCAGTCAATAGGAAATGGCCTAAGCAACAGGAAAGGTGAGGTTGTCTTCAAATGAGTTAGGGAGGATTTTGTTTGGTAGCAGGAGTGGCAGTGGGGAGTCAGGAGTTAAGTTTTGGACAGCTTGACTTTGTGCTGTATTTGGCAGCCCAGAGTGGATATTTAGTAAGAAGCCTTCTTATAAAGGAGTCTGAAGTTTGGAAGAGAGGTCTTGGTTTAGGACGTATATTTCTAGTCTTCTGCATACAGATGGTGACATAGTGCCTAAGGCACTTGACTGCTAACCCGAAAGCTGGCAGTTCAAATCCACCAGCCACTCCTCAGAAGGAAAACTGGGCAATCTACTTCTTTAGAGGTACCGCCTCGGAAACCCAAGGAGGGGTTGCTATGAGTCGGGTCCAACTCGATGGCACATAACAACAGCAATAGAAGAAACAATGGCCAATGAGGTAGGAAAACAAAAAACTGAGACACCTGGTGTCCTGGAAGTAAAGTGAAGAAGAAGTCTTTGGTAGAGAAGGGAGAAATTGACTATCTTAGATGATGCTGAGAATCAGATAGCACAAGAGCTGAGAAGTGACCAAAAAAATTTTTGACCTTACAAGAATAGTTTCAACAGATTGAAAGTGAGACATTTTCTTAGTGGGTCAAGATTAATAATAAGGTAAGAAGTGATTTGAAGGCATATTTTATACTGAGACTGCGGTTTGTGGAGTGAGTTTTGAGGGTGTTACCAGTTACAGCGGAGTTCTGATAATATCTAGTCAAAAAACAAAAGGCAACCAAACCTACAGCCATCATGTTAATTCTGACTTACAGCAACCTTCATTGGGTTTCCAAGGTGGTAAATCTTTATAGAAGTAGATTTTCCAGTGTTCCTTCCACTGAGTGTCTGGTGGGTTTGAGCCACCTACCTTCTGGTTAACAGTCAAATGCCTTATGTACTACCCCACCTCCTAGTCAAATGCCTCCTTCTAGTCGAAGTGTCCCTGTACACTGAATGAAGCCTGGAGAAGACTATATCATGTAGAAAGCAAGGGGCTTCTCATTATCTTTGTGACACTTGCCCTACCATGTTGGGCCTTAAGTGGACCTTATATGTGAAACTCAGAGGCTCTCTTAACCTCTGCTGCTGCTGAGATGTCAGGATGGGCTAACTTAGCACAACACTGCACACCTGTCGCCAAACTAATCAGTGGATCCTATCTACCCATTTTAGTGACTGAAGAAGAGGTGACTCTATAGAAGTCAAGGAGCTTGATGATATGGTTAAATTATTGGGATGCTAACTGAAAGGTCAGTGGTTCAAACCCACTAGTCACTCTGGGGGAAAATGAGGCAGTCTGCTTCCATAAAGATTTATAGCCTCTGAATCCTGTAAAGCTATTGTGCTTTATCCTATATCCTATAGGGTTGCTATGAGTAGGAATAGACTGAACAGCAGTGAGGTTTTTTTTTTTTTTTTTTTTGCAATAGAATTCAGTGAGATTTGGCTTCTCATCAAGAGAAAAAGCTTCCTTGCTATGGGTTTTGAGTCTTGGAGTGTGTGTCTATCTAGTTATTACATATATCTGTGCCTGCTAAAGTAGAAGGAGCTCTGGTAGCATAGTGTCTGGTAGGCACTTGATTGCTAACCAGGAGACTGGTAGTTCAAACCCACTAGCCACTCCTCGGAAGGAAGGTTGGGCTATCTACTTCCGTACTGATACTGCCTCAGAAACCCAAGGAGGGGTCGCTATGAGTCGTGTCCGACTTGATGGCTAATAACAACATACCAACAACAGCTAAAGTAGAAATCAGAGCTAAAAGAGGCTCCTGGGTCGAGCCTGTGGTAGTTAAGGTTGTGTGTCAACTTGGCTGTATTTGGTTTTGCGTGGCTGGGCAGCTGGATGTAGTTATTCCCATAGGAGATTGGTATTCCACTCCATGGTGGGATCTACTGGAGAAGATGTGTAGCTGCCTTAAGGATGTGGACTGCTTCCGGTACGTAAAGACGGGTTTTGAGACAGGTCTCTGCAGCTTTTGGTGCACTTGAATCCTTCATGTACCTGAGTCAGCAGCAGCCTGACATGTCTGTCGATCTTGGGACTGTTAATGGTCTTGAATTAGTGAGCTACTGTGTGGTTTGATTTTTTGGGTGTGTGCCATTTCAGCCTAAGCAGCCAGCAGCTGTGTGAGTAGAGAGACACCTCCCGCTTTAGAGGGACAGGAGCAAAGAGGCAGAGCTGAGGCCCAAGGTCAAGGGGCCTTTACCCGGCCCCTAAAGCTGGCACTTTGAACTTAGACTTCTAGCCTCCAAAATTGAACGAGAATAAACCCCTGTTTGTTAAAGCCATACATCCACTTGTGGGTGTTTCTGTTAGAGTGGCACAAGAGGTATCCAAAACAGTCATTATTGGGGCAAGACATGGGGACAGGCCCAACATTCAGGTCAGCATCATGATCTGAGTCCAGCCATGCCTACAGCCTCCCCTAGCTATGACTGTTTTACTCACCAAAGCTGATAAATTCTCTCTCTCTCTCTCTCTCTTTTTTTTTTTTTTTTTTTTTACTTACCACAGTAGTTTAAGTCAGATTTTCTCTAGAGATTACTAACTAATCCAAGCTGGTGTTTTATCACAACTGGAGTACATACAAGATTTCCTGGGTGGTACAGAGGAATCCCTGGTGATCTGCTCTGAAAGGTCACAGGTTTACAAATTCTCTGGAGTGTATCGCTACTCAGAAACACAGGGTCTCCATGACTGGGAATCAGTTGGATTGGATGGCAACTGGTTTGGCTTTTCCGCTGTTGCACAAATGATAAACTGAGGCTTTTCTGTGAATGAATAAATGTCTAAGCTCACACAACTAACAACTGATACCAGGTATGTCTCAAGGCCGTGCCCTTTTTCTGCCCCACTGAGGATGAGTGAGTTAGGAGCAAAATAGTAAAAAAATGTTAAAAAAAAAAAAATTAAATGAACAAAAAACTAGCTTCCTAAAAGTCTAAAAGAGAAGGGCTGTTAATGACTATATTTTCTGAGCTCTTTAGTGGGAAAGAACATTCCAGAGATGGTAAACAGCTTGTCCAGGGCCAGAGATTGCAGGGTTGAACCCAGCAAAGGGGAAATTTTGTTCACTTGTTGATTCAACACCCAAACTTCAAGCTTTTTTCAACTCTGCTGATACTGTTGAGAAAAAAAAAAAAAAAAAAAGCCAACCTACAAACAGACAAAAAACCAAAAATATCATGACAGTTAGACATTAGAGGTAACTAAAGTAAGAGTAGGGCTTTAATGTTGTTGTTGTTATGTGCCGTCGAGTCAGCCCTGACTCATAGCGACCCCTCCTTGGGTTTCCGAGGCAGTATCACTACGGAAGTAGGATTGCCCAACCTTCCTTCCGAGGAGTGGCTGGTGGGTTTGAACCGCCAGCCTTCTGGTGAGCGGTCAAGTGCCTTAGCCACTATGCTACCAGAGCTTTAATAGGCTTTAATAGCACTTAACAAAACTGGAAAATGTAATTTGAGCAAGAGGCCAATGAAGGTAGTGCCGACATCCTTTCCACATTAGTGCTAAGCAGGTGAAGGAAATTAAAGATGTTTAGGTAAGTAGCAGACTATAGAGTGTATCATGAGAATTTGGGGTCTTATTAAGAAAACTAATGAAGGGTAAATTCTACTTCATGTTGCTTCCTAAAGAAGAACTGATGGAAAAAAGAGCTAACTAGGGAGAGAAAACTGTGGGTCGCTCTTAGATTTAGTTAATCAGTTCATGTTAATTTGGAAGCCGAGGCAGCTGCAAAAATAGGCAAGTAACCTAGATGAAGAAAAGGTGAAAACTTAAATAATAAAAGCATTTTTTACTTATACTTCTGTCTTCCCAGTATTTTGTCTGTAACTTACAAACAGATTTTAGTTCATTCTTCAAAAATTAAAGAATAAATGAATGAAATAAGCAATTAAAAAATGAATAAATAGGCATTTAATGCAAATATATTTTGTTGTTACGTGCCGTCGAGTCGTTTCTGACTCATAGGGACCCCATGCACAGCACAGATCCCACGCCAGCTCCACGACCCTTGCTATACTTGAGCCCATCGTCGCAGTCACCATGTCAATCCATCTCATCGAAGGCCTTCCCCTCTTTCTTCGACCCTCCACCTTACCAAGCATGACATCCTTCTCCAGGGAATGGTCCCCTCT
>NW_006922330.1:68008-82825 GCF_000298275.1 Orycteropus afer afer
TTTTCTTAATTCTTTGCAGCTTGAGAAATGCCAAGTGTGTTCTTCCCTTTTGGTTTTCTAACTCCACGTCTTTGCTCATTTCATTATAGTAATTGGCGTTGTCTTCTTGAGCTGCTCTTTGAAATCTTCGGTTCAGCTCTTTTATCTTGTCATTTCTTTCATTTGCTTTAGCTACTCTCCACTCAAGGGCAAGTTTCAGAGTCTCTTCTGTCATGCATTTTGGTCTTCTTTTCTTGTCTTTTTAGTGACTTCTTGCTTTCTTCATGAAAGCAAGATGATGTTCTTGATGATGTTCTTCATGATATTCTTGATATTGTCTCACAACTCTTCTGGTTTTCGGTCAATGGTGTTCAATGCATCAAATCTGTTCTTTAGATGGTCTCTAAATTCAGGAGAGATATAGTCATGGTAATATTTTGGCTCTCTTGATCTTGTTTTAATTGTATTTAACTTCAAGTTGAACTTTCATATGAGCAGTTGATGGTCTGTTTCACAATCAGCTCCTGCCCTGGTTTTGGGTAAAGATATTGAGCTTTCCCATCACCCCTTCCCACAGATGTAGTCAATCTGATCTTATGTGTTCCATCTGGTGAAGTCCACATGTACAGTTGTCTTTTGTGTTGTTGAAAAAAAGGTGTTTGCAGTGAATAAGTCGCTGGTCTTACAAAATTCTGCCATGCCAGTTCCAGCATTATTCACCAAACCCAAATTTTCCAACTACCAGTCATTCTTCTTTGTTTCCAACTTTTACATTCCAGTCACCAGTGATGATTAACACACCCTGATTGCATGTTCAGTCAATTTCAGACCGGAGAAGTTGATAAAAATCTTTAATTTCCTCCTCTGTGGCATTGGTGGTTGGCGCATAAATTTAAATAATAGTCGTATTAATGGGCCTTCTTTGTAGATATATGGATATCATCCTATCACTGACAGCATTGTACTTCAGGAAAGATCTTGAAACATCCTTTGTGATGATGAATGCCATGCCATTCCTCTTCAAACTGTCATTCCTGGCATAGTAGATCATATGATTGTCTGATTCAAAATGGCCAAAACCAGTCCATTTCAGCTCACCAATGCCTAGGATATCAATCTTTCTGTGTTCCATTTCATTTTTGAGAACTTCTAATTTTCCTAGATTCATAATTCATACATTCCGTGTTCTGATTACTAGTGGATGTCTGCAGCTGTTTCTCCTCAATTTGAGTGGTGCCACATCAGCAAATGGAGGTCTCAAAAGCTTTACCTTATCCATATGAGTAAGGCTGGTTTTACTCTGATGATGCTGGTCTTTTCTAGTCCTATTTTGAGAGCTTTCTAACCTAAGTGATTAATCCTCCTGTTCTGTATTGGACAATGTTTCCAGACTATTCATAAACATGTGCAATAATGTATCAGACAGTGTTTCTTTGCTATTCATAAGGTTTCCCCTGACCAATTATCTGAGAAGTGGATTGCCTTGTCCTTCTTTCTAGTCTGTATCAGTCTGCAAGCTGGGCTGATACCTGTGCACCATGTGTACCCCACTGGGTTTGAAACACCAGTGGCACAGCCTCAAGACTTACAGAAACATGTCACCACAGTAGGACAAACCGACAGACAAGTTTGTCTCCCTTAGCTTTTGGAAACCTCTCCAACCACCCTTACCTGGATCCCTGAGGCTGACTCCTTGCTCTGTCCCTGTCCCCCAGCCTATTCCTCTCCTTTCTCCTGCTTTCCTGCCTTGCTGGTTGTGGAGCATGGCCAGGGTTCCTTCTCCTCACCTGGATCCCTGTGGCTGACTCCTGGCTCTGCCCCAGTCCCCCTGACCTTTTTTGTCCCTTCCCTGCTTTCTCTCCTTGCCACTTTGGGGCATGGCCTGGGTTCCCTCTCCTCACCTGGATCCCTGCGGCTGACTCCTCACTCTGTCCCAGTCCCATGGACTTTTTTCTCTTCTTTCTCCTGCTTTCCCGCCTTGCTGCTTGTGGGGCATGGCCTAGATTCCCTTTCCTCACTTGGATCCCTGCTGCTGACTCCTCGCTCTCCTCCATTCCCTCTGGCCTTTTCTTTCCTTTCCCTACTTTCCAACCTTGACATTTTGGGGCATGGCCTGGGTTCCATTTTCTCACCTGGATCCCTGAAGCACTCCTTGCATATCTTACATGCAAAGATATAAGACAAGTTTTATTGGATATAATTCACTTCCCTTAGCAGTGGCTACACAGCTTATACTTTACTCATTTATCTCATGTATTGCTATCTTATTTTCTCTGACTGGAGCGTAAGCTCCCTGAGAGGAGTGTTTTTGCTATCTTTGTGGTTACTGCCCTTCCTGTTGTTGTATCTCCTGCTCTTAGAACTCTGGGTGACAGTAGCTACTGGTTACATATTTTCAGAACAAATCAATGAACACTGGCTTCACAGTTAGACCAAAATTTAGCTGCATTTCAAATTCTTTTGTCCCTGAGGATGTTGCAGTCCTATGTTTTTTTGTCTTATAAAACTATTTCTGTGAATCATTTTGCTTATATATGAATTAAATCAATTTCCTAGATGTTCCAAGTATTCTTTTACTTAGAAGACCAGCAACATTAGCTGTTTACAATTCTCTTTTAAAATGTTTTTGATCATAAAATATTTTGGTCAAAACATATATCACTTGATCTCTTTTATGCCAGGAAAAAAAAAAAAAAAAAACACTGCCACTGAGTCGATTTGGACTCATAATGAACCTGAATGAGTTTCTGAGGTGGTAATTCTTTATGGAAGTAGATTGCCCCGTTTTCCTTCTACAGAGTGGCTGGTGGGTTTGAACCACCAATCTTCTGGTTAGTAGTCAAATGCCTTAGACACTGTGGCACCAGTGCTCCTTGTATATCTGAAAATATCTATGAAAACATATCTTTAAAAAAATATTTGTTCAATTTTTTTAGGGAGGTAACTATTTTATACCCACATGTGTATATGCTCTCTCTCTCTCTCACTCTCTCTCTCTCTCTCACTCTCTCTCTCTCTCACACACACACACACACACACACACACACTTCTACAACTTGTCTGTCAGTTTGTCATACTGTGGTACTTCCTTTGCCATTCAGTTTTTTTGCCCATAGAATATTTACTGAAATGCAACTCAAATCTTGATTTTTTTCTTCAATTCTTTAAGTTTGAGAAATACTAAGTGGGTTCTTCCCTTTTGGTTTTCTAATTCCAGGTATTTGCACATTTCATTATAATTCTTTACTTTGTCTTCTCGAGCCACCCTTTGAAATCTTCTGTTCAGCTCTTTTACTTCATCATTTCTTCCATTTGCTTTTACCACTCTACTCTCAAGAGCATGTTTCAGAATCGTTTCTCACAGCCATTTCTGTGTTTTCTTTCTTTTCTGTCTTTTTTCATCCATGTATGTCTCTTTCCATCTCTCCTCCTTGTGTTATAAGGACTTGAGTCATATTGAATTAGCTTACACTTCTGTATGACTTCAACTTTATTGATGACATCTGCAAGGACTCTGTTTTCAAATAAGGTTACATTCAAAGGTACTGAGGGTTTCGACTTTGACATATCTCTTTAGGGACATAATATGAGGGGAAAATGCTTTAAGGAAGAGGAATGAACAAAAGAATGTAGTGGATGAAGGAAAAGGAGGATTCACAATCTCTACCAGGCTTGTAATAGAAATGATTGGGTAAACAATGGTGCATCTCCTGAGATACAAAATGGGGCAGGACAAGAAGATTTAGAGAAGGAAATAGTGAGAATGTGAGTAATATTCTCATATTAATTCATTTGTGACAGAACCTGGTGGAGAGCCATAGAACATTGGAGCTCACAGAACATTGGAGACCCAAACATGTGAGGAATATTTGTGTGTGACAGGGATTTGGAAGTTCCTACAATACATGGTGTGCCTGGGTGATGCAGATGACTGATATACTCAGCTGCTTACCTAAGGCTGGAGGTCTGAGTCCACCAAGGGCACCTTGGAAGAAAGACCTGGTGAGCTACTTGTCGAAATCCATCCTGGAAAACTTTACAGAACATTACTCCAACACACATGGGGTTGCCATGAGTTGGAATGAACTCAAGCACTTTTTTTTTCTGGTTTATTGCATATGGTAAATAGAAATATACATACACACACACACACACACACACATACAGATGAAATCAGTGAGATAAAATGTGTACTGTAAGAAAATCAGAGGCTTATGTGTGAAACCAGGTGGAAGATCTACTTGTATCATCTGGGATTAGGGAAAGGTGCCCCACAGAGAGGCAGAAAAGAAGGAGTGAGAGAGTGGCAAGCAGATGGTTTGTGAAAAAAAAAAATGTTGACTTGAATTATCTTTGTGATATCATTCTAATGGCATTTTTTCAAGGTTCCTACATGAAATTCCTATTGCTTTTATTAGATTTGTGCAATATATATTTATTAGGCCTTGCTGAGAGTGAGGACAACATGAAGCACTTACTGATGAAGATTGAAGAGTACAGTCTGCAGTATTACATCTCAAATAAAGAAAAGAAAAATCTTCACAAGTGGACCTATAAGCAGCATCATGATAAATGGAGAAAACTTTGACATTGTCAAAGACTTCACATTGCTTGATTCTACAATTGATGCCAATGGAAGCAGCAGTCAGGCCATCAGACAACGTTAAGCACTGGGCAAGCCAGCTGCAAAAGACTTCTTTCAAGTGCTGAAGAGCAAAGATGTCTTCTTGAGGACTAAGGTGCTCCTGACATAAGCCATGATATTTTCAGTCACCTCATATGCATGTGAGAGCTGAACAATGAAAAAGGAAGACCAAAGAAGAATTGATGCTTTTGAGTTGTGATGCTAGTGAAGAATGCTAAGAGTACCATTGTCAGCTGAAAAAGCTAACAAATCTGTCCTGGAGAAGGTGCAGCCAAAATGCTCCTTGGAAACAAGAATGGCCAGACTTTGTCTCACCTACTTTGGTCATGTTGTCAGAAGGCACCATTACCTGGAGAAGGATGTCATGCTTAGTAAGGTAGAGGTCAATGAAAGAGGGGAAGGCCCTCAACGAGATGGATTGTCACAGTAGCTGTGGCAATGGGCTAATGTAGAGCAAGGATCATGGAGCTGGCATGAGACCAG
This sequence comes from Orycteropus afer afer, assembly GCF_000298275.1. Classification (NCBI taxonomy): domain Eukaryota; kingdom Metazoa; phylum Chordata; class Mammalia; order Tubulidentata; family Orycteropodidae; genus Orycteropus; species Orycteropus afer. The sequence goes on from NW_006922330.1 coordinate 73,116, forward strand.
TGTTTCGTTCTGCCATGCATAGGGTCGCTATGAGTAGGAGATTACTCAACGGCATCTAATAACAACAACTACATAGTTCAGAGTAGAACTGCCCCTATAGGGTTTCCAAAGCTGTAAATCTTTATGAAAACAAACTGCATCCTCTGTTTCCCACAGAGCAGCTGGTGGACTTGAACTGCCAACCTCTTGGTTAACAGCCGAATGCTTAAACCACTATACTACCAGAGCTCCTTCACTTCACCCTGCTGCCCATTAAATAACTGCACACCTCGATTCCAGGAGTCATCGCTTTAGAGTGAATAAATAAAACCACTCCATTATTCTGTTTCTGTTCTCCAACTCCAGCTGTTCTCGCCTATGGTGAGGACAGCAGTCTGCTCTGTCTTCCTTTTTCTCTGCTCACATGCCCCAAAGTAAGTGTTAATTAATAAAGCTGTTTAGTTTCTCCAGCATCGGAAAGGCATAAAAAGTGGAGCTTTGGAACCTCTGCCTTAGCTCTCTTCCAGTCAGTGATCTGCAAACTTTTAGGGGTGATTGTAGGTGCTGGATGAAGTAAATATCTGTAATTTTGGCAAAACATGTCATAAATGGATAAGCATGAAGAGTTTCTTCTCAGAGTAAATGGTGCTAAACAGCAGCTAAAGCCAGCCATTGAAAGCAATATCTTTCCACATAAAGGAAATATTAATTCGACTAAATGTACCAAGGCCTTGTTGTGTAAACATAATTCACGTACACTGAATGGCAAACCAGAGAAGTGGTCAAAAAAGATGTTCCCAGCCAAATATATTAAAACAAAAATGTATAGAGAACATTGCCTTATTTTCTATGGATTTTATAGTCTCTTCAGAGAAGGAAGAGCTGATCTTTTTGGCTATGTAACATTGTTTTCAGTCTCTTGCACTGGCTGGTAAGTTTGTGGGTATTTATGTATTCATATGTGCCTATGGTGGTGTAAGGAGCTCTTATGATGCAGTGGTTAGCATTCGGCTGCTAACTGAAAGGTCAGTGGTTTGGACCCACCAGCTGCTGCATGGGAGAAAGGTGAGGCCGTCTGCTTCCATAAAAACTGAAGACCCCATGAGGCAGTTTTACTCTGTCCTATAGGATTGTTATTCATCAGAATTGACTTGATGGCAAAATGTTTATTTTGGGGTTAAATTTGCATATGCTGATGTGTGTGTTTAACTGTGAGAGTTTGTGAATTTGATTAAGTATGTCTGAGAAATTACATCTGTATATAGGCAGGCCTCAGGTTCTGAATGTCAGATGTGGGACACCTTCTACTTTTTTCTAATGTGATGTAACTTTGCTCTCCCTTGAAACTCTTGATCTAACCCTTATTCCCAAGGCATTCCTCATCATAATTGCTTTTACTTGCTGCATGTGCAGCTTTTAAATCATTGAAAGGGTGTCGAGTCTTTTCCTGCAGTAACAGTAAGGCTAAATAAGGATCATATGTGCCTGGCCTGACTTACCTGAAAATTCTTAAAGATAGAGACAGGTGACATTAATAACCTGAGGAATGTGTGGAGTCCCTGGGTCTTCAAATGGTTAACTCATTCAGTTGGTCACCAAAATAGTGGAGGGTGGATTTCATTCAGAGGCTCTGGTGAGGAGAGGCCTGGCTCTCTACTTCCAAAAAGTCAGCATTGAAAACCCAACGGGGCACAGTTGTACATTGACATATATGGGGCCATCAGGATTTGGAATCAACTCGATGATAATTATTTTTTGTTGTTGTTTTTGTTTTACAGACTGTGACATTTAAGTTTATGTGTTAACTTGGCTGTGTCTGGTTTTGAGAGTCTGGGAAGCAGGATGTAGCTTTTCTCCATGGTAAAACTGGTAATCAGCTTCATGTTGGAATCTACTAGAGCAACTGAGTAGCTGCCTTAGGGATAGGGTCTGCTTCCAGTGTATGCTAAGAAGCTATGGGAATGATCTGCAGCTTTGGGGCACACTTAGATCCTGGATGTAGCCAAGTTGTTGTTCAGCAGGCTACCATGTTGTCTGCCAGTCTTGGGACTGTTAACGGACATGAATCAGTGTCCTGCCGTGTGGTTTGGTAATATTGGTACTGTGCCTTTTCACTTATTGACCTTGGGTTTCTCGGCCTCATCAGCTAGCAGCTGCCAGAGTTAAGAAAAACTCTACCATTCCAGAAGGCCAGGTGCAAGACACAGAGCTGAAGTCCATGGTTGATGGGCGTTCACCAAGCCCCTATAACCTGGCACTTTGAACTCGGACTTCTAGCCTCCAAAACTGTAAGAGAATAAACTTCTGTTTCTTAAAGCCATCCCATTTGTGGTATCTTCTGTTAGAACAGCAGCAGGTAACCAAAATACAGACCGAGCATCCTTGTGAGTGTGGAGTGTGCATACAGGTATATGAGCTTTTGGTAATCTCAAGCGCACACCTAGGTCTGTTTACACACATAGGTAAAGGTAGGATGATGTGCATGTTTTGCACATCTGTGTGCATATATTTGGGAAGGGTTGCGTGTGTAAGCAAACGAGTACATTTAAGGGTTAAGGGTATATGTCTGTAAGAGCATCTGTGTGAGTGGAAGCATGGGCCTCCAGTGCAAGCCCACATGTGCGAGTCCTGTGTATATTTGTATTTCTAAGAGTGTGTGCGTGCGTGTGATGGGTAACTCTGGGAGGAAGTAAGAGGTCTGTCAGCAGTGTCGCAAAATGATAAAGTGTTACTGGAGGGGCTGTTTCTCAATTGCCATGTTTCACTGTCAGCATGGAAGCTGTTTCCAGGAAGGGCTGCCGATTTGTCGTCCTGTTAATTGATGTCAGAGCTGTGTCTGTTGGGGCTGGCACTCATGCGGGAAAGTGAAATTTCTAAACAACCCCAGACCCCCGACAGCTGGTCCTGGCTCTACTAGGTGATTGAAAACAGACATTTTTAGAAGGAAAAAAAAAAAAATTACATTCCTGATGGTACTTTCTGTAGAGGGCCAGTTTGACAGGTCTGTGTGTAACACTCCTGGGTTAGGTTAATGGGGTGAAGACAGGGACAGAGTGGGGGCAGGAAAGGGGGTGAAAGGCAGTCAGCCCAGCTCCAGCTCGGACAACTTCTTGCATTTTCCCAAACTCTGAGTAGCTATTTACCACTTTAGGGAATTTCTCCTCAAATCCTAGACCTGGATGAGAGACCACCCAGCAGTCGCACCTCATTTGCATTTTAGGAAACTGAGAGGCAGAGAGGGAAGGCTGCTTTCAGGTTATAACCGAAATCAGCAAAACATGAGGGCTGTTGGTGGCATCCAGGTGGCTGTTTTTTTATAATGTTCTTTCCCCTCCTGCTTCTCTTCTATCCATGTTGATTTTCATTATTATGTTTTCAATAGTCAAACAAATAGGAGTCGGTCAACTATTGGTTTGGTTAGGAAGGTGAGAACATGAGAATTAGAGCGCTGTTCAGGGCCTCCATGCCTTCCCCTTGTTGTTGTTATGTGCCGTAGAGTCAGACCTGACTCCTAGTGAACCCTCCTTGGGTTGCCAAGGCAGTATCACTATGGAAGTAGATTGCCCCATCTTCCTTTCGAGGAGTGATTGGTGGTTTTGAACGACCAGCCTTCCAGTTAGCAGTCAAGTGCCTTAGGCACTATGCTACCAGGGCTCCTAGCCTTCCCCTTAACCCTGGTCAAAATCTTCCATCTGCAATCGAAACAGATGCATATAGTCTCCTTCTCTCTATCAGTACATAATCTGAAATATTATTGTAGCAAAAAAGAACCTCTTCCCAGAAGACACTTAATTCCCTTCTTACCCCACAGTGCACATTTTATATGAACATCCCTTTCTCTCAGTTGATGTTGTAATACATTTAGTAAGCCATGTATATCCTTATATTCATGCAACTAATGGTAAGAATTAAAAGAAAATGTATAATATGGATGATAATTAATGAAAACCATGTTTTATGTGAAGTTTTATCATTTACAAAAATACTCCATGATGCAAACCAATTAATAGCTCACTGTACAGATTAAAAAGTTGGCTTAGAACAACTGGTGCAATTAAGATAAATAAAGAGGAATGGTTTAAACATGTGTACAAAGTAATTCCTAAAATTACAAAATTTGCATAGGAAAAACAAATAACTGTTTTCAATAGGTATAAAACCATTTATTTGCAAAAAGAAAAGTATAGCTTTGAATGGGAAGTTACTTTGTTGTTAGTGCCACAGAGTTTTTCCAACTATGGGACCCCCCATGTGTGTTGAGTAGAACTGTTCCATAGGGTTTTCAAAGCCTATGGAAACAGATCAGAAACAGATCAACGGGGCTGTCTTCTGAGGTGACTCTTATTGGATTCAAACTGCCAACCTGTTGGGCAATAGTGGAGCCTCTAATTGTATGTGTCACCCAAGGACTCCTGGAAACATTAGGAAGAAGTTTGGCACTGTCTATAATCCCAATGTTATTTCTAGAGGGAGGTCAAAACCCTTCCTCACTCTTAAGACATTATCTACCAAGTCTTCAGAACGCAGAGTTTCACTTTCATTAACAAATACATGTGACCCTAAAGGATCTCTTTTAGTGACAATTATGGGTTGATTTATGCATCCCAGAAGGATATATTTAATCCCAAATCCTAAGTACCTATGTATGTGACATTTTTTGAGAATAGTGTCTTTGTAGATGTAGTTCATTAAATAAATCTGAAGCTATATTGGAGTAGAATGTATCCCAATCCAATAGGACTGGTGTCCTTATAAGAAAAGAAGAAGAGACACAGAGACAGAGAGACATAGAAGGAAAACTGCCATGCAAAGACAGAGGCAGAGATTAGGGTGGTGCGTCTACAAGCCAAGGAGTTCTGGTAGCATAGTGCCTAAGGCATTTGACTGCTAACCAGAAGGCTGACGGTTCAAACCCACCAGCCACTCTTTGGAAGGAAAGTTGGGCAACTTAGTTCTGTAGTGATACTGCCTCAGATACTGCCAAGGAACAGTCACTATGAGTTGGGTCCGACTTGATGACACATAACAACAACATGTACAAGCCAAGAAATAACTGGGATCACCCAAAGCTTCAACAGATAAGGAAGGATCTGGTTGAAAGACTTAAGAAAGAACATGGCCTCACAGACACCCAGGACTAGCTTCCAGAACTGTGAGGCATATCTGTAATTTTAAGCCATGTGCTGCTTTGTGGTAATTTGTTATGACAACCCTAGCAAACTATGTGCCCTTTCCCTCCCTGTGTTATGCCTGTGGAGTACATGAGTGGTACAAATGTTTAATGTGCTTGGCTTCTATCCAGAAGGTTGGCAGTTGGAGTCCATCCAGAGATGTGCCTTGGAAGAAAGGGCTGGTAATCGACCTCTGAAAAGTCAGACAAGGCAAACCCAGTGGAGCGCAGTTCTACTCCAAAACCTATTGTGTCACTAGGCCTTGGAATCAACTTGACAGCAACTGTTTTATTTTAAGGCCTAATAAACTATTTGATCCTGTCAGAAATCCCTTCTTTGCTGAAGAAGAGTGGTCAGCCCTGACACAGACTCTCACTGGGTAAAAATATCCCATACATATTTCTGAGGTTTAATTAGAAGTTGTTTTGGTTACTTCATGCCATTCTAACAGAAATACCACCAGTAGGTAGCTTTAACAAACAGGAGTTGATTCTTGCACAGTTTGGAGGCTAGGCATCTGAGTCTGAAGGTCCAAGCTCTAGGTGCTTGGTGAAAGCCCCCAGACCTTGGGATTCAGCTCTGTCTCTTGCTCCTGGCCTACTGAAGCTAGAGGATTTGCTTCACTCAGGCAGCTGCTCGCTACTGAGGCTGGCAAACCCAAGGTCCACAAGTAAAAAGGTACAGTCCCAAGATCATCAAACAACATTTCAGGTCACTAGTTCAAGTCCAGTAAAAGTCCCAAGATTGGCAGGGCATGGCAGGCTGTTGAATGAAGACTCAGCTATATACTGAGCCCAAGTGTGTCAAAAAGCTTCAAAGACCTTTCTCAAAACTTCTCTTTATATACAGGAAGCAGCCCACATCCCTAACACAACTACTCAGCTGCTCCAGTAGATTCCACCATGGAGTTGATTTCCAGTCTCAACATGGGGAATAACTACATCCAGCTGCCCAGCCTCTCAGAACCAGGCCCAGGCAAGATGACACATAACTTTAACTACCACAGAAGTATAAGTGAGAAGAAGGCATAATGTATTTATCCCTTCCATGATCACGGCTCCAGCTCTTCTGAGAGTCCCATCCTCTGTGCAGACTTCCATTGTCCTCTTCCTTTATTCTTAGCACAAAGGCCGAATGCAGTCAACTGTACTTGATTTCACCTCAAATATTTCTCTTTTCTGGGGCTTTTGGTTGGAATAACTACAAAGTTGATGGGCATTTCAAAACTTTAATTCTTTCTTGCTTGGTTGAAAAGAAAATGTGCACTGTTGATGGGGTTAAGCTCATTGGTAACCAACAGGGGTACAGGTTAGAAAGTTCTTCCCAGTGTCCTCAAAGTTGCATGTACAAAAGTCTCCTATCCTTTCCAGAATCCAGAAGTTTATGTTGAAAACTCCCTGTGTATATGTTTTGACATATTGTTTTGAATTATGGAATTTAGAAATGGAGAACTCACATTAAAATTGTGAATTTCTTCTCAGAGAAAGTGAAAAGAACTGCCAATATATGTGCACAGAGCATAGTAGTTATTCTCCATCATGTAAGCAAGTGATATAATGTACAGGACCTCAATTTCCTTGTCTGTACATGACAGATAAAAAATACTTACCTCAAGTGGTTATTATAAAAATTAAATTGAAAAATACATGTAATTCCTCTGTACATATTATGGCTTATAATAGAAACTTAATAAATGGAGTTTATTATTATCATCATCATTATTCAGAAAATTACAAAGAATGTATAGGCATAAATGTGATGATTCTCAGATCAAACACCAAGATCATCTCATTCTTACTCAGTAAATATTACCCGTAAGTCTTCTCAGGTCTTTTTATTCCAATCCAATCCGGGTTGTTTGCTTTTATTTTCTCACAGCATCATTTTGGTATTAACTTGCAGTTGACTTTATCCCCTTGCAAAGCTGTACAGACTAGATGGTGATTATCTTGATATCTATGTGCTATGACCACAATACCTTCTGTAAAGGTGTGTGCAGGAGGACACAGAGATTTTCTAGCCCAGGTGGTGTGATGGATGAGCACTCAGGTGCTAAGGGAAAGATTGTCAGTCCAAACCCGTCCAGCAGTTCTGTAGAGGAAAGACCATGTTCTGCTCCCATAATGATTACAGCTTATAAAACCCTTACTGACAGTTCTTTTTTGTCACAGAGGATCATTGTTTTTTGTTGTTAGGTGCCATCGAGTTGACTCCAACTCATTGATCCTATGTACAACAGAACAAAACACTGCCTATTGCACCATCTCCACAATCATTGCTATACTGTGCCCATGGTTGGAGTCATTGTGTCAATCCATCTCATTGAGGGTCTTCTCCTTTTTCTCTAACCCTTGACTTTACCAAGTATGGTAACTTTCTCCGGGGAATGGTCCCTTCTGCAAACATGACCAAAGTAGGTAAGGTGTAACCTGGTCATTCTTGCTTCCAAAGAGCATTCCGGCTGCACTTCTTTCAGGACAGATTTGTTAGTTCTTCTAGTAGACCATGGTACTTTAAGTATTCTTCTCCAACAGCACAACTCAAAAGCAGGAACTCTTCTTCAGTCTTCCTGTTCATTGTCCAACTTTCACATGCATTTGAGGTGACTGAAAACACCATGGCTCACTTTAGCCCTCAAAGTGACCCCTTTGCTCCTTAACACTTTAAAGAAGTCTTTTGCAGATTTGCACAGTGCAATACAATGACTTTTTTTTTTTTACTGCTGTTTTCATGGATGTTGATTGGGATCCAAGGAAAATGAAATTACTGACAACTTCAAACTTTTCTCTGATTTATTGTGATATTCCTTATGTGTCCAGTTGCAAGGATTTTTGTCTTCTGCATGTTGAGGTGCAATCCATGCTAAAGACTATAATGTTTGATCTTCATCAATAAATGCTTCAAGTATTCTTGAGCAAGATTGTGTAATCTGCATATCACAGATTATTAATGAGTCTTTCTTCAATCCTGATGCTGTGTTCTTCACATATGCCAGATTCTCAGAGTATTTGGTCCACATAGAGATTGAATAAGTATGGTGAAAGGATACAACCCTGACAGCTATCTGTCCTGACTTGAAACCATGCAATATCTCTTGTTCTGTTTGAATAAAAGCCTCTTGGTCTATGTACAGGTTCCTCACAACACAATTAAGTGATCAAGAATTACTGTTCTTTGCAATGTTATCCATGATTTGTTATGATCCACACAATCAAATGACTTTTCATAGTCAGTAAAACACAAGTAAGCTTTTTTTTTTTTTTCAGTTCTCTTTGCTTTCAGCAAAGATCCACCTGACATGAGCAATGATATTCCTAATTCCATGTCTGCTTCTGAATTTCACCTTAAATTCTGGAAGTTGCCTGTCAATATACTGCTGCAACCAGTTTTTAATTATCTCCAGCAAAATTTTACTTACATGTGATATTAAAGATATTCTTCAATAATTTCCACATTCTGCTAGATCACCTTTCTTTGAATGGATATATGGATCTCTTACAGTCAGTTGGCCAGATAACTATCTTTCACATTACTTGGCACAAACGTGTTAGTGATTTCATCACTGCATTCATTTGTTGAAACATCTCAATGAGTATTCTGCAATTCCTAGAACCTTGTTTTTTTGCCAACTCCCTCAGTACAGCTTGGACTTCTTCCTTCAATACATTGTTTCTTGATGATATGCTATCCTTTGGAATAGCTGAACACTAGCCAACTCATTTTTGTAAAACAACTCTGTGTTCCACCCATCTTCTTTTTACTTTCTGCATCATTCAATATTTTGCCCACAGAATTCTTCCATATTGCATCTCAAGGTTTGAATTTTTCTTTTCAGTTTGTTACGCTTAAGAAATGCCAAGCATGTTCCCCACTTTCAGTTTTCTAATTCCAGGTATTTGATCATTTCTTTATAATACTTTACATTGTCTTCTCAAGCCCCCCATTTGAAATCTTCTGTTCAACTCTATTATTTAATCATTTTTTTTTTGCATTTGCTTTAGCTACTCTCTATTTAAGAGCAAGTTACAAGCTGAACCAACTACCAAAACCAAAGATGAGGAAATTGAAGGTGTTTACCAATTTCTTCAGTCTGAACTGACCAAACATGTCATAAGGTGTATTGATTACTCGACGGCACACAACAACAACAACAACAACAACAGTGATTGGAATGCAAAAGTGGGAAACAAAGAAGAATCATTGGTACTTGGAAAATATGGCCTTCATGATAGAAAAGATGGTAGAGGTTGCATAATAGAATTTTGCAAGAACTATGAAACTCAGGCCCACCCACAGTAGCAGGCTGGAAGAGCAAGAGAAAGGGAATAAAAGCCTTGAACCCAGAGAGAACAGCAGTCAGCCCCAGGGATACAGGTGAGGAGTGACAACACAGGGATGCCCAAAGCAGGAGGCCAGAAGAGCAGGAGAAAGGGGATTAAAAGACAGGAAGCCAGACAGAGGTACAGTCAGCCACAGGAACCCAGATGGGGGTGATACGAGAGGTCTCCAACAGCAGGACAAACTTGTCTGTCGGTTTGTCCTACTGTGGTGACATATAGA
>NW_006922330.1:87107-87751 GCF_000298275.1 Orycteropus afer afer
CCCAGCCTCTGGGCCTAGGTCAAAGAGTACCAAACTCAGCCTGTTTCTTCTTTGCTGCACTTCCCCCATTTCCACTCAGGTGGATCCAGGTGGTTACAAGCAAGTGACATACAAGTCTACTACTCACTGTCTTCCTTTAATTTTCAGTTCTGGAAGGGGTTTCTCTCATGGACCATGACTTTCCTGCCTTGATGGACCCAAAGCCTATATGCTCGCTCAAAATTCAAAAAGCCAAACAGTCATTTTTTTTCTCTTCAAGTCCTCTTTTCAAATGCAAATCTTCTCTTCCCTCAGTAGTACTGGGTGGGGCTCAGGTTTTCTACCTAAACTCCTAGTACTCTCTACACACAGGGCTTAAAACAAAAGTCTGTGTTTCTGCTGGGCAAATTCTATTTCCCCTTTTTAACATATCCAATCATGTATTGGATGAAGGCGGACTTACACGTTCTGTTACCCACATAACCCATAATCATTTCCAATGTACAAGCAGGTAAGAGAACTTTCAACAGCCATAGTAAATTCAGATAAACACATAATCCAAAACACATAATCCTTTTAAAGAAATTCCAGGTTCATCTCTTCACCTTGATTACCATTCCATTCTATGTATATGGCCTTGGGCCTTTGGCTGGGTGTAACCAAAA
>NW_006922330.1:88329-99814 GCF_000298275.1 Orycteropus afer afer
AAGCACGTAAGAGAGAGTGGGCACCTCCCAGAACATTGTTTTGTGCCACTCCCAACAGAAATACTCCCAGTGGACAACTTCAGCAATCAGGAGCACCTCAGTTGCTCATAGCAAATCCCACCTTGGAGTTTACAAAGACTTATGGATAGAAAAGCCACACTAAGTAATTTACTACACCGCAATTACATACTTCCTGAATTTAGAGACCATCTAAAGAAAAGATTTGATGCATTGAACACCAATGACTGAAAACCAGAGGAATTGTGGGATGACATCCAAAATGTCATCAATGAAGAAAGCAAGAGATCATTAAAAAGACAGGAAATGAAGAAAGAATCAAAACGGATGTCAGAAGAGACTCTGAAACTTGCCCTTGAAAAGAGAGTAGTTAAAGCAAATGGAAGAAATGACAAAATAATAGATCTGAACAGAAGATTTCAAAGAGCAACTCAAGAAGATGAAATCAATTATTATAATGAAATGTGCAAAGACCTGGAGTTAGAAAACCAAAAGGGAAGAACATGCTGGCATTTCTCAAGCTGAAAGAATTGAAGAAAAAGTTCAAGCCTTGAGTTGCAATATTGAAAGATTCTATGGGTTGCAATAATGAAAGATTCTAAGGGAAACATATTTAATGATGCAGGAAACATCAAAAGAAGATAGAAGGAATACACAGTCACTGTACCAAAAAGAATTAGTTGATGTTCATCTATTTCAGCAGATGACCTATGACCAAGAACCAATGGTACTGAAGGAAGAAGTTGAACCTGCACTGAATGAATTGGTGAAGAACAAGGCTCCAGTAATTGACTGAATACCCATAGAGATGTTTCAACAAAGGGTGCTCTGCTTGAGGCACTAACTCATCTATGCCAAGAAATTTTGAAGACAGCTATCTGGCCATGTGACTGGAAGAGATCCATACTTTACTCATTCCAAAGAAAGGTGATCCCGTAAAATGTGAAAATAATCAAACAATGTCATTAATATCATAAACAAGTAAAATCTTGCTGAAAATAATTCAAAAACAATTGCAACAATATATTGACAGAGAACTTCTAGAAATGCAAGCTGGATTCAGAAAAGCATGTGGAACTAGGGATATCATTGCTAATGTCAGATGAATCTTGGCTGAAAACAAAGAATACTAGAAACATGTTTACTTGTGTTTTATTAACTATAAAAAATTCAATTATGTGGATCATAACAAGTTATAGATAACATTGAGAAGGACTGGAATTCCAGAATACTTAACTGTGCTCATGAGGAGCCTGTACATAGATTTGAACAGAACAAGGGGATGCTGCATGGTTTAAAATCAGGAACGGAGTGTGTCAGGGTTGTATCCTTTCACCATACTTATTCAATAGATATGTTAGGAAAATAATCCAAGAAACTAGACGGAAGAAGAGTGTGGCATCAGGATTGAAGAAAGACATATTAACAACCTGTGATATGCAGATGACACAATTTTGCTTGCTGAAAATGAGGATGGCTTGAAGCACTTACTGATGAAGATTAAACACTACACTCTGCAGTATGGATTACATCTCGACATGAAGAAAATAAAAACCCTAGGAACTGGACCTATATGCAGCATCAAGATAAATGGAGTAAACACAGTTTTCAGAGATTTCATATTACTTGTTTCCACAATCAATACCAGTGGAAGCAGCAGTCAAGTCATCAGATGGTATATTGCAGTGAGCAAATCTGCTGCAAAAGACCTCTTTGAAATGCTGAAGAGCAAAGATGTCTCTTTGAAGGTGTGCCTAACCCAAGCCATGACATTTTCAATTGCCTCATATGCATGTGAGAGCTGGACAATGAATAAGGAAGACCAAAGAAGAGTTGATGCTTTTGAGTTATTTCTGTGGTCTGTAGCAGTGTTGGTGAAGAATACTGAAAGTACCATGGACTGCCAAAAGAACTGGAAAAAGTGCAGGCAGAATGCTCCTTGGAATCGAGAATGGCCAGACTTTGTCTGACCTACTTTGGTCATGTTGTCAGAAGGGACCATTCCCTGGAGATGTGTATTATGCTTGGTAAAGTGGAGGGTCAATGAGACAGGGGAAGGCCATCAACAAGATGGACTGACATAGTGACTGCAACAGGGGGCTCAGGTATAGCAAGGATTGTGAGGGTGGCACAGAAACAGACAATGTTTCATGCTGTTATACATAGGGTCACTATGAATCAGAGCTGACTTGATGGCACCTAACAACAACAACAAAAAAAAAAAACCTGAAGAATAGATTTGACTCGTTGAACCTCAATGACTAAAGACTCAATGAGATGTGGGATGACATCAATAATGTTATACATGAAGAAAGCAAAAGGTCATTAAAAATTCAGGAAAGGAAGAAAAGAACCAAATGGATGTCAGAGGTGACTGTGCAACTTGCTTTTGAATGGAGAGTAGCTAAAGCGAAAAGATCATTAAGCAGTGAGATCTACTTTATGGCACCCAACAACGGATTCAGTACTGCTGGATTCTTCCATAAGTCACTCTCCCATCTCATCCACCTACATCACTGCTACAAATATCTTCATTGAATATAGGCAACTTGGGGTAAAAACATATCTATTTGCCAGCAACTTGCTTTATTAGCTGGACAAATGTTTAACTCCTTGATTCCTGCTACATGTAGTGTAAGACACATAGGTAATATATGACAAATACTAATACGACTTTTAAGACATAACCTAGGAACAATTAAGCATTTTAGAAATAAAAAAATCTCTTGATAACCCCTATGTTTCTGCTTCTGGGCTAGATAATGTGAGCAAAGTGGCAAAAGAAAGTCTTAAAGCTAAATGCATTGCCTATAAATTCCATTCCATTTGTGTTTATCTGGTGTGAGATCTTAACTATTCTGCCAAATTAAAACTGAAATAACTATTTGACATATTCAGCTGACAAAATTTCTCATAGATATAAAAACTATGCAGTGAGTGAAGTTAGCTGTGATGTCATAATACATTATGTATAACATTGTGAAGAATGGGAATTCCAGAACACCCAATTGTGCTCATCAGGAACCTGTACATAAAGAGACAGTCTTTCAGTCAGAACTAGGGAATATTGCGTGCTTTAAAAGCGTAGACTAGCAGAAAAATGAACACATCTATCTTGGAAGGACACCCAGATTTCTGCTTACAAGCAAGGATGGCATGACATTTTCTCATGTACTTTGGAGATGTTGTCAGGATGGAACAGCCCCTGGAGAAGGTTGTCAAGCTTGGTAAAGTAGTGCATTGGAGAACAAAGAGGAAGAACGTCAATGACATGGACTGGCCCAGTGGCTGCAACGATGGTGTGAAACAGCAGATTGTGAAGATGGTGCATATTGAGGCTTGTTCCGTTATGTTGTACTTATTGTCACTATAAGTCAGAACTTACCCAAAGACAGCTAACAACATTGTTAATGAAATGTATTAGGTGACATAGGTTAGGTTGTGCTTCACTGACCAATAAACTCCAAGTCATTGCTTAACAAAATAAGTTCATTTCTGGCCCACATAATGTCTTGCCCACAGAAGTTCCATTATACTCGTCAATTCAGACTCTTTTCTTGATTGTAATTCTTCTCTCTTGACATGTGGCCTCTAATATGTCCGTGTTCTGTTGTACAAAGAGTCTGTGAGCATTCTCCAGTCGAAATGCAATGATACTAAAATTGAAAGCTACTTTGTGCAAAGAAAATCGTGTGGTTTAACAGGTCGGAGTTTAAGGACATGGTTATGATCTCAGCTCCCACTTCACAGCAACAAGTTTTGAGGACTGAGCAGCAGTACCGTTGGTATCTTCTTTAGTAAAATGAACGTAGCAATATCTACTTTCCATTGACTGAGATGATGTACTGAAAATTTGAAAAATATATAACACTACACAAAAATAAATTATTAAGTGACCAAAATATCCTCTGGTAAGTTCAGTGCTTTGATGGTCTTTTTAAATGTCCAACTTGGCTCTGATATTATTGTTCATAGTTGTGAGGCAGTTGAATGAGACTCATGGTAACCTCATGTAGGCAGAGTAGAAATATTCTACAGGCCTGTGAAAAATTTGGAAGTATTCCTTCTGGCCTGTCTCATGAGGCTCCTCTGGGTGGATTCAGAGGGCTAACATTTTAGTTATTAGTTGAGCACTTAAGTCTTTGCTTTACCCAGGCTGTCTCAATTTGGCTACAGCCCCCAGTTATTTAATCTATATTAAAAATGAGTGTTTTCTGTGAAGGTACTTTGTAGATGTACTAAAATCTATAATCCATTTACTTTAAGTAAAGAAGATTGTTCTATATGATCTGGATAGGCTGATTCAATCAGTTGAAGAAATTTACAGTCAGGCAAAAGTTTTTCTGAGGAAGAAGAAATTATTTCTGTGGACTGTAGCTTCATATCATGCCCAAGGGGGTGACCCTACCCTTCTTGATGGCCTGCTCTACAGATGTCTGTCTCCATAGTCACATAAATTAGTTCCTTAAAATACTTTTCTCTCTCTGCATACACACACACACACACACACACATCTTTTCCTCACATGCATACAATATATTATACTAGGTAGGGTAGACAGTAATTGTGGTGTCAAATCTCTTCCAACTCATGATAGCCATATAGGACAGAGTAGAAATTCCTCATAGGATTTCCAAGGATGTGATCTTTGTGGAAGTTGACTGTAACATCTTTCTTCAATGAAGTAGCTGGTGGGTTTGAGTCATCACCCTTTCAGTTAGCAACTGAGCATTTAATCATCGTATATAACATTCTGTCATTAAGTCAATTCTGACTCATAGAAACCCTATAGGACAGAGTAAAATTTCTCCATAGGATTGCCAAGGCTATGATCTTTACAGAAGGAGTTTGTCACTTCTTTCTGTTATGCATCCACTGGAGGGTTCAAACAACTGATCTTTCAGTTAGCAGGCAAGCACATAACCAGTGTGCCACCAGGGCTCTTTTCCTCATATATATCCAAACATGTGTACATACATTCACACACACAAACACATACATACATGTGTTTGTTGGTTGTCAAGTCAATTCTGACTCATGGCAACATTGTTGTTGTGGTTGTTATGTGCCATCGAGTCAAACCTGACTCATAGCGACCCCTCCTTGGGTTTCCCAGGCAGTATCACTACAGAAGTAGGATTGCCCAACCTTCCTTCCGAGGAGTGGCTGGTGGGTTTGAACCACCAGCCGTCTGGTTAGCAGGCAATGTCTTAGCCACTATGCTACTAGAGCTCCCGATGGCAACATTAGTTATAACAAAACATTGTCCAGTCCTGTGCCATCTTCATGTCTATTTCTCTGTTTGACTCCATGGTTGTGACTATTGTATCAAACCATCTCATTGAGGTTCTTCCTTATTTTCATTACCCTTCTACTTTAGAAAACATAATGTTCTTTTCTTGTGATTGGTCTTTCCTAATGATGTGACCAAAATAAGACTGATTTGCTCATTCTTTTGGCAATCCACAATATAGTCAATATTCTTGGTCAATACCAGAGTACACATGCATCAATTATTTTTCTGTCCTTTTCTAATATCTAATTTTGAATACATATAAAGTGATTTAAAAGGTCATGGCTTGGGTCAGATTCGCATACCTCATTAAAGTGACAGCTTTGCTTTTTTCTAACTTTAAAGAGGGATTTTGCTGGAGAAAGGTCCCTGGGTGGTGCAAATGATTTGTTTTAGGTTACTAACTAAAACGTTGTCAGTGTGAATCCACTCAGTGACATCATTGGAGAAAGGACTGGCAACCTGCCTTTGTAAAAATGAGCATGATTGAAAACCTTGTAGAGTGCAGTTCTTCTCTGACACATGTGGAGTTGCCATATGGAGTTGCCATACATCAGACTGGAAATCATGGCAACAGGTTGGATATTTGGAATTTGAAGGAGATTTTCCCAATGTTGCACAGAGTTCAATTTCTTGACTGCTGCTTCCATCAACCTCAACATAAAGAAAATTAAAATCCTCACAACTGGACCAATAAGTAGCATCATGATAAATGGAAAAAAGATTGAAGTTGTCAAAGATTTCATATTACTTTGTTCCAAATCAGCACCAATGGAAGCAGCAGTCAAGACATCAGATGATGTATTGCACTTGGCAAATCTGCTGCAAAAGACCTCTTTAAAATGCTAAAGAGCAAAGATGTCTCTTTGAAGACTAAAGTGCACCTAAACCAAGCCATGGTGTTTTCATTGGTACTGTTTCATTCTGTTGTACAAAGAGTCTGTGAGTCAGCTCCAACTCAACGGCACCTAACAACAAAAACTTCTATTGACACTGACTGTTGATTCAAGTAGAAGGGACTTATTAACAACTTCAATTGATATTTATTATTGATTCTGATTCTCTGGTAGAACCTGACTGATACTAACAAATTATTGAGCATTCTCATGACAATTCAGTGTCATTGTTGCATTGTCCTAGAGCTCTATAACATTCAGAAGGAAATGCCTCAAAACATACAGAATTTTTTCTAAAATATTGTGTTATGGCTGAAAATATAAAGATTAACATGACTTAATGCCTACCTTCAAAAACCAAACAAAGCAAACCCACTGCCATCAAGTAGATTCCAACTCATAGTGACCCTCATTGGGTTTCTGAGGCTGTGAATCTTTACAGAAGTACACTGTCCAGTTTTGCTTCCATGGAGTGGCTGGTTGGATTGAACTGCCAGTCTCTGGTGAGCAGTCAGATGCCTTAGGCACTGTGCTACCAGAGCTCTTACCTATGTTCAAGGAGCAAATAATATAGTGATGATAAGAAGATACCTGCTAAAACAAGTAGAAGACAAATAATAAAATCATCAATGCTATAAAAGCAATGAGGAAGGGAAAGAATAACAACACTTCTGAGCATTTATTTCATGTCAAGAACCTTTGCATAGTTAATCACATTTAGGACAAAAACATTTCATGAACTGTGCAATTGCCAATTTTGAATAGAAGGTACTGATGTTCAGAAATGTTAAGGTGATTTTCCATGTTATACAATTATTAAGAGGACAATAACCCAGACTTGATTTTAGGTTTTTTGAATTCTGACTCCAAAGAACATCTTCCTTACTGTAGGAACTGAAGATTCATTAGGATAGAGAAAGGGAGAAAAGATGTGTATCAGTAAGTTCTGGAAAAGCATCTTCTTTCACTAAAACAGATATCCTTTCGCTATTATCAATTCCCATACATAGGAATCCTTTCCTTTCTTTCTATCCAACAAACAAACTAACACAAAAAGCCTATATTTCATAAAATCTTCATGAACACCTCTCATTCACTTTTTTAAAAAATTGTTCTCCTGAACCTCTTATTCTCTGCACTGTTTTATTAAATGATCCTTTTTAGATAGATTGTTGTTGTTGTTATGTGCCGTCGAGTCAGACCAGACTCATAGTGACCCCTCCTTGGGTTTCCGAGGCAGTATCACTACGGAAGTAGATTGTCCCACTTCCTTCCGAGGAGTGGCAGGGGGGTTTGAACTGCCAGCCTTCTGGTTAGCAGTCAACTGCCTTAGGCACTGCGCTACCAGAGCTCCTTTAGATTGATCACTCATCCACATATGGAAGAACCTTAAGAAACATGAACAATCTGAGTGATGGCATAGAGCTTTATTCTTTCAACTAGATGTGCTCCTAGTTTTCTAAAGTACTGTATTGTTAAAGAAACAATATTTGCCTTCATTAGTTTGCCAAGTCTTCCCTTCTCTGTGAGCCATTTTTACAAGCACAGTGTGCTTTTTTTTCCACAGAAGCATGTAAAAAAAAGTGGCATCACAGCACTTAGAAAAGTACATCTTGGGGGGAGGGAGCAGTTGGCAAACAAATGAAGAAGGCATACATTATTTACATAAAAATACATTGTCTTGAGGCAAGTGAAAATACATATAGGTTTAAATTCTCATCTGTAGAATAGGTAATTTAGATAATTCTAAGGCTTGACATTTGGCTGGTTAAGGTTAAGGCATTTATTTGGCTGCTAACCAGAAGGTCAGCAATTCAAACCCTCTAGCTGCTCTGTGGAAAAAAGATGGGGCAATCTGCTTCTATAAAGATATACAGCCTTGGAAACCCACTGCTGGTCACTGTGATTTGGAACTTACTCCATGGCAGTGAGTTTGGCTTTTTTTTTTTTTTTTTTTTTTTAGTAAAGGACTTGCCAAGACTAATGTTTACTATGTTTTCAAAAAATGTCTGCTAAAAAAAAAAAAAAACAGTGCCGTCGAGTTGGATCTAACTCATAGTGACCCCTCCTTGGGTTTCCAAAGCTGTATCACTACGGAAGTAGATTGCCCAACCTTCCTTCCAAAGAATGGCTGGTGGGTTTGAACTGCCAGCCCTCTGGTTAGAAGTCAAATGCCTTAGGCACTGTTCTGGTTCCCTAGTGCCACTCTGACAAGAAATATACCACAAATGAGATGGCCTTAACAAACAGGAATTTATTCTTACAATTGGGAGGATTTATGTCTAAGTTCACAGTGCCACACTCTAGGGGCTCTGTGAAAGCTCCTCAACTTTGGGGTCCAGCTCTGCCTCCTGCTTCGGGCCCACTGGAGCTAGAGGCATTTCTTCACTCAGGCAGGTGTTGGCTGCTGAGACTAAGAAGCCCCAAGGTAGACAAGTAAAAAGGCGCACTCCCAATGTTACCAAACCACATGGCAGGCCATTAATTTAAATCCATTGTAAGTCCCAAGGTCGGCAGTTCATGGCAGGCTGCTGAACAACAACACCGCTACATGCAGGGTCCAAGCCTGCCATAGGCTAGACACCATTCTCAAAGCTTCTCCTCATATACAGGAAGCAGACCACATACCCAAAGGCAGCTACTCAGCTGCTCCCAGTAGATTCCACCATGGAGCTGATTCCCAATCTCATCAAGGGGAATACTACATCCAACTGCCCAGCCACTCAACCAGGCCCAGCTAAGTTGACATACAAACATAACCATCACAGGCACTATGCTATAGGCCTCTAAAAAGTAATAGGCAATGATATTGATATGGAGTTTAAGATATGATAGGGAAGATATGAATAGGAATTATACCCATAATCAGGTTAAATTTGTGGATGTTTACGTATGTCATGCACATCTATATCTGGAGTCCTGAAGGTGCAGTGCATAAAGTGTTTGTTTGCTAACCCAACGGACAGTGACTTGAACCCATCAACCTCTTCTTGGTAGAAATATATGACAGCCTCCTTGCATGAAGAATTATAATCTTGGAAACCCTATGGAACACAGCTCTACTCTGTCCTATAGGGCCTCTATGAGGCATAGTCAACTGTACAGCAATGGGGTCTGATTTAGGGTGTATCTATAGCTCCACCCATTAAATCACTTAGTATGTAGTCTTGCCTATGGTGGAGTTCAATGAAAAAGATCCTTTTTTTACCTCCCTCCTTCTCTTTTCCACCACTCTGCAGGCACTGTCAATGTAAATATGATCTGGCACATCTGCAGTCGTCCTAAATCCAGAGATGATATGTTACCTGCCCAAAAGGCAACAGATGAGACTCTTTGCCAAGCCCCTGCTCTCTATATCATTGTTTCATCCTTCATCATCTCCTGCAGACAGGTTCACAATTCTCAGTAATTCCACAGTCCAAAAGCATTCTTATTATTTATACTTAACTTCTTCTCACCTGCTTCTGAAAAAAAAAAAAAAAAAAGTTTGTAGTTTAACAGAAGGAAGACATAAATTAGCATGCTCTATCAATTTTTTTGTCTCCCGAGACAGATAGGTGTACAAGGACATAAGGCTTTAGTGGTAGGAGCCCTAGATAAGGAAATAGAAGACTGATTTCTAGCTTAAAATGAATGATTTAAGGACAAGTGCTCTGTGAGTACGAAGTGCTTTATCTGCATCAGCTTTCTTATCATTGTTGTTGCTAGGTGCCCACAAGCCAGCTCCAACTCATAGCAACTTTTCCTATAACAGAACTAAATATTGCTGGATCATCTACCATCCCCAGTATAGTAGGGATGGGTGTCTACATGTGCACCATCCTCAATATAGTAGGTCTGGCTGACTCCATGGTGGCCCCTTTGGCCATTCATCTTGTTACTCTGTTTCTTTTTGCCATAACTAGTGTATATGCTTGAGGAAATCATTCACTTCTTAGTTGCTATCCTATAGAATGATGTGTTTTTTTCTAAATAGTATTATTCTAATATACAGACCAAATATATCTGTTAGTTTAAAAACATGGTTACCACTTATAACATGCATATTGTATCTGGTTGGTATACAAATAGATATGTAAGTATCTATGAGGAATAATTATGTTAATAAAGATATTTAAAAGTTTTATTTTATTATTATTACTCCATTTTTGTACCTAATTTTAGATATCAAAACTTACTCCTTAATGGTACTTATCTTTATAATGTTGATTATTCTTTCAGGAAGAATAAATCCATGGTCCATTATGACTACCATGATTCCATTCAACATACGTAATCAGCAATGTTCTAAGCAAAAACTTCCTGGAGGAAGTGCAGCCAGAATGCTCCTTGGAAGCAAGAATGGCCAGACTTCGTTTCACCTATTTTGGTCATGTTGTAAGAAGGGACCATTCCCTGGACAAGGATGCCATGCTTGGTAGGGTGGAGGGTCCACGAAAGAGGGGGAGGCCTTCAACGAGATGGATTGACACGGTGCCTGCGATGATGGGCTCACGTATAGCAAGGATTGTGGGGCTGGCGCGGGATCGGGCAGTGTTTCATTTCTGCTGTGCATGGGGTCGCTATG
Source organism: Orycteropus afer afer (assembly GCF_000298275.1). Lineage (NCBI taxonomy): Eukaryota > Metazoa > Chordata > Mammalia > Tubulidentata > Orycteropodidae > Orycteropus > Orycteropus afer. Next base: position 99,104 of record NW_006922330.1, read on the forward strand.
AGTCGGAAACGACTCAATGGCACTTAACAACAACACAAGTTTTATTTCAAGAGAGAACATTTTTGCCAAAATTATCCTGTTGTTGTTGTTGTTGTTGTTTGCCGTCGAGTCGGCCCCAACTCATAGCGACCCTTCCTTGGGTTTCTGAGGCAGTATCACTACGGAAGTAGGATTGCCCAACCTTCCTTCTGAGAAAATTATCCTAAAGAAGATAAATATAGGGACTGTTGTAACCTAATCAAGACTCACACTTTGGTTTGAGAAGAAAGCCAAGCTCCCTGAAGTCAAGGCTTACTGATACTTAAACACTGGAGCTAGGGTCTTAAGGAAGAAGAGTTAATGCATGCACATAGACAATCAATAGTGTCAGCATCACTCTCTTAGATCATCCCACTTCCTGTCTTCCCACTGCAGGTAAATGGCCATGCCTCAAAGGAAAATTTATAGAGTCTAAATCCCTCCACTTGAATTGTTAAACATGGTTTTATACAGTGGATACACCATATATATAAACATATCCACATATCCACAAAAATCCTCACAACTGGACCAATAACCAACGTCATGATAAAAAGGGAAAAGATTGACCTTGTCAGAGATTATATTTTACTTGGGTCCACAATCAACACCATGGAAACAGCAGTCAAGAAATCAGACATCACATTGCACTCAGCAGATCTGCTGCAAGAGTTCTTTTTTTTTTTTTTTTTT
>NW_006922330.1:104589-107010 GCF_000298275.1 Orycteropus afer afer
TGGTATTTTCACGCAAATTCTTCTGCTAGTTGGGGTTTAGTCCAATTCTGCATCCTTTCCTTCAAGGCTCAGGGGTCCAAGATTATCTTCTGTGTCTGCGTTAATTGGTTTCCCTTTTCTTTGTTGAAGAGGGTCTGTGCAATCCTTCTGCCTAGTCCGCCATCTTGCCGGAACCCCACAAGAGTTCTTTAAAGCATTAAGAAGCAAAGATGTCCCTTTGAAGACTAAGGTGAACCTAACCCAAGCCATGGTATTTTTAATCACCTCCTAAACATGTGAAAGCTGGACAATAAATAAGGATTACTGAAGAAGAGTTGATGCTGTTGAATTATGGTATTGGTGAAGAATACTGAAAATACCATGTATTGCCGGACGAACAAACAAATCTGTCCTGGAAGAATTGTAGTGGGGAAACTCCTTGGAAGCAAGAATGGCGAGACTTAGTCTCACTTATTTTGGTCATGTTGTCAGAAGGGAACAGTCCCTGAGAAAGGATACCATGCCTGATAAAAGTAAAGGATCAGTGAAAACTGGGAAGATCCTCAACAAGATGGATTAACATAGTTGCTGCAGTGATGAGCTCAAGTTTAGCAAGGATTGTGAGGATGGTGTAGGGCTGGGCAGTGCTTTGTTCTGTTGCATATTATGAGGTGGCGTTGACTAGAGAGTACCTATCAACAACAACAACAACATCCACACATTTAATTACATATAAGTATGTATGGATGTATACATTAATTGTTAGCTGAAATACAGTTAGCTCTGATTCATGGCAATGTTATGTAAAACAGAACCAAATGTTGCCTGATCTCACACCATCATGATAATTTGAGTTTGAGTCCATTGAACCACAAGAGGCTTACCTTCCAGCATTATATTGGACCATGTTCAGTTGTGATCCACTGGATTTCATTGCCTAATTTTCAGAAGTTGATTTTCAGACCTTTCTTTCTCCTTAGTCCATCTTAGTTTGGAAGCCGTGCTGTAACCTGTTCACTATGGGTGACCTTCTGGTATGTGGAATGCTGATGGTATAGTTTTCAGCAACATAACAACACTAACTAGTATACATACTAGTATATATACATAACTAGTGTACATGCTTGAGGAAATCATTCACTTCTCAGTTACTATCCTGTAGAATGAAGCATTTAAAATTACAGAAGCGTGGTTGATATATAAATTAGATGTGTCTAAACTGTAATTACTATAATATTGTAATACTATACCTGCTGTGCAATGAATCACTTTTATATGGCCATGGTCTTGTAACTCCTACAAAGTTCATCTGATCCAGAGTCTTTCAAGGGATTGTTTGATTACTATGTCAATTGAGTGAACTCTGGTCTATCTATGAGATTGTTCAGTCCACAGTCCTGCTAGTAGGAATATGCCTTGAAATCAACAAGAAGTAGGCTTACATAATTGCTTTCTCACAGATGTCCAAAGGGACGTCTTATTGTCAAGAAGCATCTGGAGAGGAGCAAATTTTTTGGAAACAGAGTCCCTGTCCTGAGAATCTCTAGACCAAGAGGAGAAAGCTATAATACTGAAGATGAAGAGAGATGGACAGCTTCAGTGGGCTTGCTGGTTCACAGAGAGAGAGAGAGAGAGAGACAGAGTGCTTAATATTTTTGTGCAAGAGCTCACAGGCAGAGCAGAACAACTCTGAGGAGGAGGTTGTCCTGGAGGTAGGGACCTTTGGCAGTTTCTCATATCAGGCAGAGGTCTGAGTGTGCCCAATGCAGCAGTTGTACAACCTCCTACCTTTGAGTAGCATGGTAGGAGACACAGAAGCCCCAAGGCTGTGCCATCACAGGGTGGCAAGTGAGAACTATGTGGGCTTTGGTAGCATGGTGGGAATCCCTGTGCAAATCTTCCTACCAGTGAGACGAGGCTCAGAGAAACCAGTGGCAGAGCAGAGGTCTTGGGAGCTATGCAGACTCATGGATCAGCATATTTTGTAGTTGAAGGCAGCAGTGATATGAACACAATATCTGACCTGAATGGTGGTGCACTTGTTCAGTTGCATAACAATACCCACTGCCATCAAGTTGATTCCAAGTCATAGCGATCCAATAGCTAGAGTAGAAGTGTCTCATAGTGTTTCAAGGACTGTAAATCTTTCCAGAAACAAAATGCCTCATGTTACTCACATGGAAGAGCTGGTGGGTTGGAACTACTGACCTTTTGGTTAGCAGATATATGCTCTCATCATTGTACCACCAGAGGGCCTGGTGGTGGTGGTGGTGTTAAGTGCTGTCCAGTCAGCTCCAACTTATAATGACCCTATGCACAACAGAATGAAACATTGCCCAGTCATACACCATCCTCACAATCCTTGCTATACCTGAGGTGAATATTGCAGCCACTGTGTTAATCCATCTCGTTGAGGGTCTTCATTTTTTTTTTTTTTTTTTT
>NW_006922330.1:111693-116402 GCF_000298275.1 Orycteropus afer afer
ACGCAACATCATGATAAACAGAGAAAATATTAAAATTTCCTAGGATTTCATTTAAGTTGGATCCACAATCAATGCCCATGGAAACAGCAATCAAGAAATCAAACAATTTATTCCAGTGAACAAATCTTCTGCAAAAGACTTCTTTAAAGTGTTAAAAGTAAAGATATCAATTTGAGGACCAAAGTGTGCTTGATCCATGCCATGACATTTTCAATCACCTCATATGCATGTGAAAGCTGAACAATGAATAAGGAAGATGGATGAAGAATTGATGCTTTTTAATTATGGTGCTGGCAAAGAATATTGAATTATACTGTGAGCTGTCAGAAGAATGAACAAATCTGTATCGGAGGAAGTACAGCTAGACAGCTCCTTAAGAAAAAGGATGGCAACACTTCATCTCACTTACTTTGGGCATGTTATCAGGAGGGATCTTTCCCCGGAGAACAATATCTTACATATTAAAATAGAGGATCAGCACACAAAAAGAAGACCGTCAGTAAAATGGATTGACACAGTGACTGCACAAATAGGATCAAACATAGCAACCCTTCAGACAACGATGCAGGACCAGGCAGTGCTTTGTTCTGTTGGCCATAGGGTTGCTATGAATCAGAACCACCTCGATGACACCTAACAACAAGAAGAACAGTAAAAAGTGTTTTCCTTGAGCATTATGCTCTTTTAAGCACCATCTCTATGGGATCAAATTAACAACAGAAACTCAAAGATTAGATAATAACCTTAGGGGGTAGTGGATTTTGTTAATGGGGGAAGAACAACTCAGAAAATGAGGGTGAGAATGATTATGCAACTGAAAGAGTGTGATCAGTGTCACTGAGTTCTACATCCAGAAACTGTTGAACTGGTGGATGTTTTGTTGTGTGTATTAACCTCAACGAGGAAATAATAATAACAAACCATCTTCCTTCACTAGCCATTTATAGTGTTCTCTCTCCTGCCCAGATGTTAATCTGGCCTCTGTTTACTTCGTGAGGTTACTCAGACTCTAATCCCTGTATCCTTAATTCTCTTGCTGTGTGTGTTACAACTGTATACTCACCATTACCTCTAAGCATGTGATAACCTGGTAATGTCCCAGTGAATTCACTAATATTGACTCATACTCTCATTTCTCCTGTTGCATCTGAGCCACTAAGCTCCTCATGAAAATCAGAGTCTAATAACTCTATAATACTTCACTTCTAGCCTTCTGCTTAATGTGGTGGTGTTGTTAGGAGCAGTGGAGTCAATTCCAACTCATATTGACCTTTGTTCTTGTTACCGAGTGCTGCTCTGACAAGAATATACCACAAATGGGATGGCTTGAACAAACAGACTTTATTATCTTACAGTTTGGAGGCTTTAAGTCCGAGTTCAAAGTGCCAGGCTCTGGGGGCTGGGTGAAAGCCCCTCAACCTTGGCTTCAGCCCTGCCTCCTGCTCCCAGCCCCCGGGAACTAGAAGCATCTCCTCACTCAGGCAGCTGCTGAAGGTGGTAAGCCCAAGGTTGACAAGTAAAAAGGCCCCATCCTGATGTTACCAAACCAAATAGCAAGCCATTAATTCAAATCTGTTGAAAGTCCCAAGGTCGGCAGAGCATGGCAGGCTGCTGAACAAGAACATGGCTATATGCAGGGTTGAAGTGTGCCATAAGCTAGCTACTGTTCCCCAAGACTTCTCCTTATATACAGGAATCATACCACATCTCTAAAGCAGCTACTCAGCTGCTCACAGTAGATTCTACCATGGTGTTGATTACCAGTCTCATCATGGGGAATACTACATTCAGCTGCTCAGCCACTCAACCAGGCCCAGGTAACTTGACATACAAACTTAACTACCACAACCCTATTACCCTGTTGTTGTTATGTGCCATCGAGTAGGACATGACTCATAGCGACCCTTCCTTGGGTTTCCGAGGCAGCATCACTATGCAAGTAGATTGCCCCACCTTTCTTCCAAGGAGTGGCTGGTGGATTTGAACTGCCAGCCTTCTGGTTAGCAGTCAAGTGCTTTAGACACTATGCTATCAGTGCTATTACCCCAGTTACCCTGTTATTCTAGTTTGTACTTTTCAGGTTTAGTAAAGTGTTAGTGGTTTTATTGCTCTCTCCTCCTAGCTCCTGAAAATGAATTCCTCTAATCTAGCAGAGCTTAAAGGTGTAGGGACATAAGCACACATTCACTGGCTTTTTTTTTCCCCCTGATTTATGTGTTTTACCTAATGGGAACCATATTGGTCATTGTCTCAATGCTTAGCACATCGTGCATTATTTTTTTAAGCTAACTGCTTTCAAGTGATATAGTATATAAGGTGGAACCAATAGATTCCATGAGAATTCACCAATTATGGCAAAAGAACTGTGAGAAATTGATCTAACGTTGTAACATGTAGGATCCCATGTTTGTAAATCAGGGATTTTTGAAGATCTCCCTTGTCTTAGCAGAGGCCAGGCACCAAGGAAAGACAAAGCAGTATTTGGAATATTTAGTAATCTTATTAGGAAATATTCCAAACACTGCAGGAATGAAAATCCTCACAATTGGGCCAATTAGCAGCATCACAATGAATGGAGAAAAGACTGAAGTTGTCAAGAATGTCATGTTGCTTGATTCCACAATTGACACTAAGGGAAGCAGCAGTCAAGAAATCAGACAACACTTTGCAAACTTGCGCAAAAGACCTCTTTAAAGTGCTGAAGAGCAAAGATGTCACTTTGAAGACTAAGATGAGCCTAACCCAAGCCATGGTGTTGTCAGTCACCTCATATGCAGGTGAAAACTGGGCAATGAGTAAGGAAGACTGAACAAGAATTGATGTGTTTTAGTTTTTGTGTTGGTGAAGAATACTAAAAGTACCATGGACTGCCAGAAGATCTAGCAGGTCTGTCCTGGAAGAAGTCCAGCTGGAATGCTCTGTGAAAGTGAGAATGGGCAGACTTTGTCTCCGAACTTTGATCTTGTTGTGAGAAGGGACCATTCTGTGGAGAAGGATATCATGTTTGGTAAAGTGGAGGGTCAATGAAAGAGGGGAAAACCCTCAATGATATGGATTGACATGGTGGCTTCAATGATGGGCCTGTGTATAGCATGGACTGTGAAGCTGGTGAAGGACCAGCCAGTGTTTCGTTCTGTTCTACATGGGGTCACCATGAGTCAGAGCTGACTCAACAGCACCTAACAACAGCAAGTTTAGGAAATAAACATTGGACTTTCCAAATTGGAAGGAATCCAATGGAATTAACTTGTTCCACATGGCTGATTGCTCTTCTCAAGGAATGATACCAGTCTCTTTGCTGGCAGATTAGGCACTCAGTAATGGCAGCTAGCTCAGACTTCAAGTCAACCTGTCCATTTGATTGATACAGTCTCCTCTGTGGTGGGTAATCATTAGATGGCACTGATGTGAATATCAACAATCTGAACGTGTTGTCCCCAAGTTTAAGCTTCTTGTCTAGACCACTTTGTCTCTGACATTTCATGTTTACTTTTTCTAGGTCCCAGGGCAGCTTGAAAAATCTGTTCACAGCCCAAGACTCCAGGTATATACTTACCTTTGTCTACTTCTCCTTACAAACTGGGAAACCAGATATACTCTTTGTGTAATGGCTTGTGCTCCCATTGGGACTGTTTCTTCTTAACCTTGTTCTTGGAGTCACCATGGGCAGAGATATGCACTAAAAGAGATCCTTTTTCTCTTGAGTCTAATCCATGAATGAGACCTGAATTTTTCTTCATCTGCCAGTTTTTTGTAGAGACTGTCAATGAGATCATAGCCATTAGTGTAGAAAAGACATCTGTATAATATAAGAGGGTGACATTAGTGTGAGGGCCATCGGTTTAGATCCAATGCCAAGTGTACTATTCCTGTCCTATGAAGGAGCAGTGCTGTGCTGACCCAGTCTTATGACTTGGTCAGCCTGAAAATACCAGGCTTATGATGGGCAACTATAGTTGCATAGTCACTTCATGCTTCATGGTCACACACATAGTCTGTACCAGAGTTCAACAGTATGTCAAGAGCTGCTTTTCAAATTGCCATTCTCCTCTTGAAGACTGTGAGAGATTCAATGCAACATCCTTTCCCTCCAGAAAAATCTCTAACACCAGGGTTGTTATGGTCATTTTCACTAAGCTGCAGGGCAACTTGCATGGGAGCGTAGACCTACCTACCAAGCCCTGTCTTCATCTGGGGTTCAATCAAGCCTGGCTGACTTTTTGGTTTTTATTTCCATGGTATTCCCCGTATGACCTATGCTGCCTCCAATATTAGAAGAGACTCAACGTGCAACGGGCCATTTTCTAGTGCTAGGTGCTCTAAATGAAATAATGTTCCTTTATTTTAAAGGGATACATGGCATGCTCCAGACCACTCATCCACTACAAACTTCATCTGAATTTTTTCAGTTTTCTTTTTCCTTTTCCCACTATTTACAACCAGTTGTCACCATGTGGATCCTGGTTCATGGTGATCTCATTTGTGTAGAGTGACATGGTGATTCAGAGGGCTTTCAGTGGTTAATTTTGCAGAATGATATTACAAGACTGTCCTTCCAATGTACTTCTCTCTGTACTTGAACCACTAACCTTTCTATTAGCATGTTAACTAACTCAGGGGTTCCTTTCCACTCTAGACAACACACATATTTAGCTAGGACACCCAGATATCTCATTACTTACTGATCACACAGTCAGTGTGAGAGTCTG
>NW_006922330.1:116502-117561 GCF_000298275.1 Orycteropus afer afer
AATGACAGCCTCCTGTACTATATACAGGTTCCTCATTAGTACAATTAAGTGTTCTAGAATTCCCATTCTTGTTAAAGTTATCTATTTTTTATGATCCACGCACTCAAATAATTTTGCATAGTCAACAAAACAAAACCAAACATCTTTCTGGTATTCTTTGCTTTCCATCAAGATCCATTTGACACCAGCAATGAATCCCTCATTTCCATGTCCTCTTCTGAATCCAGCTTGCTTTTCTGGAAGTTCCAATTTATGCATGATAATAATGATATTGTTTGATAATTTTTCTGTTGGATCCCTTTTCTTTGGTATGGGTACAAATATGGATCGTTTCAAGTAAGTTGGCCTAGTAGTTGTCTTCCAAGTTTCTTGTCTTAGACAGGTATGTGCCTGGAGTGTGGCATCTGTTTATTGAAATATCTCAATAAACATTCCATCAAGTACTGGTGCCATGTTTTTCAACGATTCCTTCACTGCAGCTTCTATTTCTTTCTCTAATATCATTGGTTCTTGACCATATGGCATGTGCTGAAATAAATGAACACTGACCAACTTTTATTTTGTACAGTGACTCCATGTATTCCTTCCATATTCTTTTGATCCTTCCTGCAACATTCAATATTTTGCCTAAAGAATCTTTCAATATTTCAACTTGAGGTGTAATTTTTTTCTTAAGCTATTTTAGATCGAGAAACATTAAGCGTATTCTTCCTTTATGGTTTTCTAACTCCAGGTATTTGCACATTTCATTGTTGTTGTTGTTAGGTGCAACTGAGTTGTCTCCAACTCATAACAACCCTTTGCAAAGCAGAATGAAACACTTCCCAGGCCTGAGCCAACTCCATGATCCTTCCTGTACATGAGCTCATCACCACAGCCACTATATCAATCCATCTCATTGAGGGCCTTACCCTCCTTCATTGACCCCTTACCTTACCAAGAATGACATCCTTCTCTAGGGAATGGTACCTTCTGACAACATGACCAAAATAGGTGAGACAAAGTCTGGCCACTCTCGCTTCCAAGGAGCATTCTGGCTGCACTTCCTCCAGGACAGAT
>NW_006922330.1:122471-132389 GCF_000298275.1 Orycteropus afer afer
AAGTGAGAATGGGCAGACTTTGTCTCCGAACTTTGATCTTGTTGTGAGAAGGGACCATTCTGTGGAGAAGGATATCATGTTTGGTAAAGTGGAGGGTCAATGAAAGAGGGGAAAACCCTCAATGATATGGATTGACATGGTGGCTTCAATGATGGGCCTGTGTATAGCATGGACTGTGAAGCTGGTGAAGGACCAGCCAGTGTTTCGTTCTGTTCTACATGGGGTCACCATGAGTCAGAGCTGACTCAACAGCACCTAACAACAGCAAGTTTAGGAAATAAACATTGGACTTTCCAAATTGGAAGGAATCCAATGGAATTAACTTGTTCCACATGGCTGATTGCTCTTCTCAAGGAATGATACCAGTCTCTTTGCTGGCAGATTAGGCACTCAGTAATGGCAGCTAGCTCAGACTTCAAGTCAACCTGTCCATTTGATTGATACAGTCTCCTCTGTGGTGGGTAATCATTAGATGGCACTGATGTGAATATCAACAATCTGAACGTGTTGTCCCCAAGTTTAAGCTTCTTGTCTAGACCACTTTGTCTCTGACATTTCATGTTTACTTTTTCTAGGTCCCAGGGCAGCTTGAAAAATCTGTTCACAGCCCAAGACTCCAGGTATATACTTACCTTTGTCTACTTCTCCTTACAAACTGGGAAACCAGATATACTCTTTGTGTAATGGCTTGTGCTCCCATTGGGACTGTTTCTTCTTAACCTTGTTCTTGGAGTCACCATGGGCAGAGATATGCACTAAAAGAGATCCTTTTTCTCTTGAGTCTAATCCATGAATGAGACCTGAATTTTTCTTCATCTGCCAGTTTTTTGTAGAGACTGTCAATGAGATCATAGCCATTAGTGTAGAAAAGACATCTGTATAATATAAGAGGGTGACATTAGTGTGAGGGCCATCGGTTTAGATCCAATGCCAAGTGTACTATTCCTGTCCTATGAAGGAGCAGTGCTGTGCTGACCCAGTCTTATGACTTGGTCAGACTGAAAATACCAGGCTTATGATGGGCAACTATAGTTGCATAGTCACTTCATGCTTCATGGTCACACACATAGTCTGTACCAGAGTTCAATAGTATGTCAAGAGCTGCTTTTCAAATTGCCATTCTCCTCTTGAAGACTGTGAGAGATTCAATGCAACATCCTTTCCCTCCAGAAAAATCTCTAACACCAGGGTTGTTATGGTCATTTTCACTAAGCTGCAGGGCAACTTGCATGGGAGCGTAGACCTACCTACCAAGCCCTGTCTTCATCTGGGGTTCAATCAAGCCTGGCTGACTTTTTGGTTTTTATTTCCATGGTATTCCCCGTATGACCTATGCTGCCTCCAATATTAGAAGAGACTCAACGTGCAACGGGCCATTTTCTAGTGCTAGGTGCTCTAAATGAAATAATGTTCCTTTATTTTAAAGGGATACATGGCATGCTCCAGACCACTCATCCACTACAAACTTCATCTGAATTTTTTCAGTTTTCTTTTTCCTTTTCCCACTATTTACAACCAGTTGTCACCATGTGGATCCTGGTTCATGGTGATCTCATTTGTGTAGAGTGACATGGTGATTCAGAGGGCTTTCAGTGGTTAATTTTGCAGAATGATATTACAAGACTGTCCTTCCAATGTACTTCTCTCTGTACTTGAACCACTAACCTTTCTATTAGCATGTTAACTAACTCAGGGGTTCCTTTCCACTCTAGACAACACACATATTTAGCTAGGACACCCAGATATCTCATTACTTACTGATCACACAGTCAGTGTGAGAGTCTGTGGAATGGGAAGATGATTAAGACTCTGTGCACTATGGTGTGACAAAGAGAAGAGCTAACATAACCCTGACGAAAGACAATGAGGGCATACTGTAGTTGTTTCCATTTAGAAGTAATTTTCATTTTCTTTATCAGTGGGGATTGGACAAATACATTCATAAGCTCAATAGCTGCATATAAACTTCCAGAAACTATGTGTCATGTGTTTCAGGAAAGATATCACAACCAGTATAGCATTTTAGATTGGGAATGCCATCATCATCTGTGATCCATCTACTGTTTGTAGGAAGAAAACAGGTAAATTGTTGGTATTTTGAGGGGCTGTTGACTCAGTTCTGACTCATAGCTACTCTATGTACAACAGAACAAAACACTGCACAGTACTGTGTCAACCTCACAACTCTTGCTGTGTTTGAGCCCATTGTTTCAGCCACTGTACCAACCCATATTGTTGAGGATCATTCTCTTTTTCAATGACCCACTACTTTCCTAAAGCTTGATGTCTTTCTCTAGGGACTAGTCCCTCCTGAGAACCTGTCCAAAGTATGGAAGATGAGGTCTCACCATCTGCACTTCTAAAGAAGGAGCCACAACTCCTGCATCCTTTAAATCTTTGAAAGTAGTACTAATCTCTGCAAATTTTACAACGATGCAGTGCTGTTCTGATTTATTATTTTCTCCCGGGATAAAAGACCTGTTTTAAGGATTTACCCTTAGAATCCTGTCATGTGGCTTTTCCTTCACAGTTGGTAGAACAACATAAGGGTTCTTCTAGGAAAGAGACAGTTGCCAGGAAGTCAGCTTGGACCCATGGAGACCCTACGTGTGTCAGAGTGCATTTGTGCTCCATAAGATTTTCAATAGCTCATTTTCCAGAAATAATTGCCAGGCCTTTCTTCCAAGGTGCCTCAGAGGAGACTGAAACTTCCAAACTTTCAATTAGCAACTGAATGAGTTAACCATTTGCATCACCCACGGGTTCTTCCTCTAGACATCTTCCCTGTTATCCAAGCTCTTGATATTGTAATCCCCAGTCTCAACCAGAGCCTGTTGATTATTACGAAACAGACTTGATTCCATATTTAACTCAGTCATCCATTGTTGCTTTCTAGGTGTGACTCCTGTCTATTTACATAGGTACCAACAGGTTTTTTGTTTTGTTTTATCCCTAAAGGCTAAGACACTGTTTTTACTGACCAAAAGTAAATTTGTGTATATAAGCTTTCATTTATAAAGTGAACTTTCAAGTGAATAGGCGATTAACCTCATGATCAGCTGACTGTCTTTGTCAGCAGCCTTTGGATAAATGCTTCCAGCTGCATTGTTCATTTTCTCTGTCATCTTTAACTTGGCATTTTTTGAAATCTCCTTTGGTCCCCAGAGGACTTAGAATTTTAATAGAACTCTTCCCCCAGCTGGTAACACTCATAGGGTGGTTTCTGCAAACATTTAACTATTGCTGTTAAGATGACATTAAAAAAGCAAAGATATCACTGATGACTAAGGTGCACCTGGGCTAAGCTATGATGTTTCAATAACCCCATATGCATGTGAAAGATGGACAATAAAAAAGCAAGACGGGAAAATAACTGATGCATTAAAAATGTGGTGTTGGTGAAGAATGTCGAATATACTGTGGTCTTCAAGAAGACTAAACAAATCATTCTTAGAATAAATACAGCCAGAATTCTCCTTAGAAACAAGAATGGTGGTATGGATTGAATTGTCAACCCACAAAATATGTGTTGTAAATCCCCATATGTGTGGTTATAATCCCTTTTGGGGTGGATTTTCCTTGATATATTAATGAAGTATCATTGTACGATAGAGTGTGTCTTAAGCCAATCACTTTTTGATATAAAAAGAACAGATCAGACACAAGAGGAGGAAGCAGTGGTGATGAGAAATAGACACTATTCTACATGAAACTCACCATGAAATCAGGGAAGAGAAGCTGAAAAGACATGAAGACTTTCTCTATTGTGACATAGAGAGAGAGAGAGAGAGACGTCCCCTAAAGCTAGTTTCTTGAATTCAGACTTACAGCCTCCTAAACTCTGAGAAAATAAATTCATATTTGTTAAACTAACCCCTTGTGATATTTATTTGTAGTAGCACTAGATGACTAAGGTAGGTGGTGAAACTCACTTTGGACACATCATCAGGAAAGTCCTATTGCTGGAAAAGTACATCATAGTTGGGGAAGTGGAGGGTTGGCAATGGTGGAGGAGGTCCTTGATGAGATGAATTAACACAGTGGCCAAAACGATGGAGTCACCCATAACAACTGTAATGAAGATGGTTCAGGAATAGGCAACATCTTGTTATGTTATACATAAGGCTGTTATGAGTAAGAGTTGACTTAATGGCAATTGACAACAACAATAGTAAAGTAACAAGTTTAAGTACCCAAAACAGAAGTTAAGATTTAGTACATAGTATGATATTAACTCAATATGACACATCCAGGTTACATACAAACATTTCTATTGCTTGCCAGCTGATGAAAATGTTGATGTGAAGGCATGGCATAAGGTTTTGTTGATTGCACTGACAAGCGGATGCTCCAGAGAGTGGTTTACATGGGGGTTTAGAAATCAGCATGAAAATATAGGACATTGATAAGAAAGGAAAAAGGTAATGGAAGAGTGAAGAGAGGGAGCTCAGCATAATCACTGAGAACTGTGGGTTCCACCTCCTCAACTCACTAAGGCATCTTTGGTAAGCCATTTTCCTTCAATAGGCCTATTTCCTCATCGGTTAAAAAAGGAGGTCACGCTAGATAAAAATAAACAAATGAAGATATAACAGCAAGAATTTTCTGATAATACACTACATGTCATATGATTTGAATACTTTGTCTCCGATTCTTACACAGTCCTGCAATGTAGCTATTATCAATTCCCATTTATACATAAGGAGTACTATCTGCCTGTTAGTTTATTGTACTATAGTGGCTTTTACAAGGAGTTCTGGTAGTGCAGTGCCTAAGGTATTTGACTGCTAACCAGAATGTTGGTGGTTCAAAATCACCAGCCACTCCATGGAAGGAAGATATGGTAATCTACTTCTGTAAAGATTTACTTCCTTAGAAACCCAGTGGCAGTCACTATGAGTTGTAATTGACTTAATGGCAGTGAGTTTTTTTTTTTTTTTTTAAGTGAGTGGCTTGTATATTGCTGTGATGAGGGAAGTTATGCCGCTGATACATTAGATCCTGGCACAGCCACCCATGGTAGACAGATTTCAGTAGAGCTTCCAGACCATGACTCAAAAAAAAAAAATGATTTTTGTAGCTGAAATAGCTATTTTCATTGACTTTTTGCTTTTGAAGATTCATTTGGGAGAACAAAAAAAAAAAAAAAAATCACTGCTATTAAGTCAATTCCAACTCATAGTGACCCCTGTGGGTTTCCAAGGCTACAAATCGTTATAGAAGCAGACTGCATCTTCTTTCTTCTGCAGAGAGGCTGGTGGGTTTGAACCACTGACCTTTTGGTTAGCAGCCACATGCCTTAACCACTGCACCACCAGAGCTCCTTAGTTTATGAAAAAGGCCTGGAGATAATGCCTTTGAAAACAAGCCAATGTAATCCATACAGATCTCAGGATCAGGCATGTTTCATTCTGTTGTACATAAGGGCACCATAAGTCAGAACCAACTTGATGACAACTAGTAATAACATTGATAAAGAAACAGGTCTATAATTTGCCAGACCTCTGATTGTGGCATCCCTCCCACTCAGCACCAATGGAATACCCTAGCTCCACAAGCTTCAAGGGCTTCTATTTTATCAAAAACTCCCTGCTGGTTCTCCTCTGTATAAAAATAAACTATGACCACTCATGGCCTGATGTGGCCATAGCTGAGAAGACAGAGACCTTTTGACTTGTAGGTTTGGAAGCCAGAAAATCTGCTGGAAGTGCCACCAAAATCCCACAGGGTAGAAAATATGTAGAGAAATTTTATTATGTTGTTGAATACCTCAAAACTGCAGTTGTTAGTTACCGTGTATTGCTTTTAATGATAATATATTAGAAAAATATAATTCTTAATTAATTTCATAAATCTGTTAATTCATATGTGTGTTTTATTATATAAACTATTAGTGCATATGCACTTATGTGGTTTTATGGCTTATAGTCATGAATAATACATACTTTTAATTTTAACTTTGTTTCAGTGGAGTGAAAATGCTTATTCTCTGGGGGGATATATCCTAACGAGAGTGATTATATTTGAACAGCTTTTTGTATTTTTCATATATTTAAAAGTTTATTTTCTCATTTTATACTTGATGCACTACTTATAAATATCTAAGGTGGTGAGAAAATCAAGGCTCAGAGATGTGAAGTGTTTTTTCTCAAGATCCAGTGTACACAATGACCAAATCAGTCTATTTGACCAGCAGCCTCATTTTCTTCTTCATAGGTCATAATTCCTCCAAGTAATAATTTGATTAGTTAAAGTGTAAAGTTCTGGGCATTTTAGTCTATTTCCAGAGTGGGAGGTATGCGTGAAGTTCCCCTTCTTGCTTTTTGAACTTATTTTCATTATTGCAAATTACACAAAGGAAGAAAATTCTGTATTGATTGTCTTTCTTGTTGGTGAAAGTCCGTTCTATATTGATTAGACATCTCTTGCTAACTGCATAATTTGGTCTCAATATTCCTTTTAGTGGTATTTATATTCCTAAAAGCCAAATTTATCAGCAACTGCAAATAAAGTCACCATCATCATCACTCACAATATTATTTTCATCAAGTGCAAAATATAAATGATGGCTTGGCTGAAGCATATTGATCATATTTCTTTGGAAAATCATGAAACTTCCCCTGAAATATACTATTTGTCATAACTGTATTTTTAGCTAAGAATAATGAATAAGTGGGAAAATGAAATATGGAAGGACATAATTGGCAAATGGAGAATATTTTGCAGAAAACACTCAAAGTCCTTTGAATTTCATTTCTAGTCATGGCTTATTTAACACTAGCTGAGCACTTGGAGTCGTGCACAAAAGATTGATGGTCTTTTAGAGCGATTCCTAAGTGTAAGATTATGTCTTAAAGAATTATGCCACTCTCTTTAAGGGTGCTGAGAAAGATGTTAGAAGGCATCAGTAACAATTCAAGTATCACCAACCATCTGCATTTTGTAAATCAAGTAGACAGAGGGTTTTCCCACACATTCCCTAAAGGGATTACACGGTCTTGAAAGACATTTAGTAAAGTATTTGTTTAACACTACAGTTTGTTATTGAAAGATAATGAATTTGTGAATAGCCCTAGATATCCCATGAAGAAGAATGAAAGAGAAATAATACAAGGATCTATATAGTGGAGGATTTCTTTACGTGAGGTGTTGACACTGATATTTCTGTTGGCGTTTCTTCCAGAATAATTTCTGCTCCCAATAAGAAAGTCATAAATATTCTGTCTACTGAATGTTGTTCTAAATTGTTCTCCTGAGTCCTAAAGAATTTTATGAGGCCCTCTTAGTACATACATTACCTCCAGGGAAGAACTTAGTCATTGAGAAGTCTTTGGAACACAGAAAATTGAGAACAAGTTGGTGTTTGTCATAAAAGCCCTGCCTCTTTTCTATACACCTTCCTTTTTTTTTTTTTTTTGCTAGTTTTCTGGGCTTTTGTCATTTTCTTTCTAGGCAGTGGGATATTGTAGAAGGAATATTGGCTTAGAATCCAAAGACTTGGTTGGAATTTTTGCATTTATTGGTTTTGAAGTTATGAGCAACTGACTTAGCCTACATATGCCTCAGCTTTTCTTCTATAAAATGGAGATAATAATACCACCTATGAGTGATGTTTAGGAAAGTGACATACAGAATAAACCCTCATTAAATGTCAGCTATTATTTGCAAGCCAATTAACCCTCTTGGATTAGATTGTAAAGTGGGAAAATACACAATTCTGGGCTTACTCCGTTGTTATTACATTGCATTATAAAAGGGAAAAGAGCCTGAAGTGTTTGATAAAGTAATTATCTTTTGGAGAGAGGTAATTTGGTTTAATTAGAGACAAAAAGGTATTGGAGTCAGTGAATTTAGCTTCTAGTCTTGCTATAACATGACTATCTGTGATCAAAACTGTTGTCCCTTTAAGTCACTATTTCTACCTTGGAAAATTAGAACATAACTCTACCTTATCAGAGTCACCATGTAGCTCCAAATGAGGGAGTGGTACAACTACATAAGTCTCATACCTGGAAAAGGTACATTTTGATCTTACTTTTTAATATCACAGCTACTATGAGCCCCCCCCCCAGGTGGTGCACATGGTTGAACACTGGACTGGTAACAGCAGGTTGGGGGTTGAAGTCCCCTCAGAAGCACCTCAGAAGAAGGTCCTGCCAATCTGATTCTGAAAGGTCCCAGCCATTGGAATCCTAGGGAACACAATTCTCCTCTGATCCACAAGAGGTGGCCTAGTCAGAATCAACTTCATGGCAATTGTTCTGTTGTTGTTTGTTTGTTTGTTTTAGAGAAGAAATGGAGACATCATTTGAATTTTATCCAAAAGGTCAACACTTCCTAACTAATTGCATTTAAGGTCTTGAGTTGGTTTCTTAGAAGAAGACAAGTGTCATCATTCATAAATCACAAGACTTCTCTTTTCTAATCTATCTGTCAACTGATGCAGAAAAGAGATTCTTCCTACAAGGAGTAGTTTAGTAGGATGAATAAGTCCCCGCACACACACACACACACACACACACACACACACACACAAGTGGTAAAAATGAGCACTTGGTTAAAAAGAAGTGTTAGGATAAAAGAAATAAAGCAATAAATGTTAAATAATGGTCGTATGAATGAGATGTCATTAGAATGGCATGGGGAATAATCAATTGGATTGGATCTTGAGGAAATGAGAGAAAGACAACTGACATTCCCAAAAAAAAAAAACAAAACAAAAATCTATGATTGAAGGGTTAAAAACAAATTACTGTGAAATTCATTTCAACTCACGGTGAGCTAATGTGTTTCAGAGTAGAACTGGGCTCCATAAGGTTTTCAACGGCTGTGATCTTTGGAAGTAGATTTCCAGGCCTTACTTCCAAGGAGTGTTTGAGTGGACTCAAGCCGCCAACATTTACCTTTAGTAGCTGAGTGCTGAACAATTGGCTCCATCCTGGAACTCCAGTTAAAGTGTCAGTGGGAGGCGACTGAGAGGAAACGGGGAATATGTAAGGTAAAGAGGAACAACCTTTTGCTCAGAGCCTTGTATATTGTTGGGTAACTAGGTAGCCCTAAGACATCAATAAGCACAAGATTCTGGATTTTATCTTGCAGACATGGGAGAGGTAATGAAATTTTATAGCTAGAAGGCCATTGTAAGGATTGTGTTTTATTTATTTTTAATCCAAGTTCTACCATAATGTTTGGAACAATTGAAAACTCTCAATTAAGAATTGGCCTGTTTTGGCTGGTGCTCTTGTATGGATCTACCAAAATATCTCTGCTCACCCCAGTGAGACAACCTCAGGACCCTCACTCCTTTCCTTTCTCAGTATACATCTACATACTAGATTCCTCACCTTTCCCTTGTTTCATGTACCCATTGCCCTTGCTCTTCAAATGTGTTCTACGTCATCCACCAAAAATGTCAGAGTCACCCCACCGCATTTAAAACTCAATTCAATGCCCTGTAAAGCATTCACATGTCCCCTTGAGAGATTGCCTACTCCTTTGTGTTTGTCAAAAACTGACTTGGAACTACAGTAGCAGTCACAGTATCATAGCTAGTGTATTCACTTGTTTGCATACCTCTTTTCCCAAATAAATGTTGAGTCTCTTGATAAAATGGTCCATTTTCTGTCCCTTTTCTGCAAGTCTATTTCATTTTACTTTCTTATCAATAGCACAATCTTGTACTTATGGTTTACAACGTTGCTGACTTGAGCTCCTGAAAACTTAATTTGGAATGATTGCTAAGGTGTTCTATCCACTTAAAGTCTAATCTATTCATACTGTGGTGTACATTAACTAAGTTCAGCTTGTGGTCATGACCCTTTAGGGAAAACCCATGGGAAGATGCATATGTTCCCTTTATCTCTGATAGTAGTCAGGCCAATAGTTATCCAAGTTCCACACATGCCACTCCCTCCTTGC
>NW_006922330.1:137013-138736 GCF_000298275.1 Orycteropus afer afer
AAAACAAAATGAAGAAAGCCTAAGGTTCATGTGGGATACCATCAAAAGGAATAACTTATGTGTCTTTGGAATTCCAGAACAGGAAGAGAAAAACAAAACCACTGAGAAAATTGTCCAAGATTTGCTGGAGGGGAACTTCCCTGAAATGATGAAAGATGAGAATTAAGGAAGTCCAACGGACTCCAAACAGGATAGACCCCAAAAGAAAATCACCAAGACACATCATCATCAAACTCATCAAAACCAAAGACAAAATCCTGAAAGCAGCATGGGAAAAACAAAAAGTTACCTACCAAGGACAGCTAATAGGAATAAGCTCTGATTTCTTAGCAGAAACTATGCAAGCAAGAAGGCAATGGGATGGTATATATAAAACCCTGAAAGAGAAAAAAATTCAACCAAGAATTTTATACCCAGCAAAATTGTCCCTCAAATATGACGGTGAAATTAGGAGATTTCCAGATAAGCAGAAACTAAGGGAATTTGTTAAAACCAGACCGACCTTACAAGAGATGCTAAAGGGAGTCCTTTGATCAGAGAACCAAATATAGCAAATAACACCTGACCATTAATACACAAGATGACACAACTCAGAAACTACAGCTATGGACATATTCAAAGTAAAATGAGCTTACAAGATTGTAAACAGGGAACCAGAGACATCAATTGTCAAGCAAGGACAACTACAAACAAAAAGAGGGAAAAGATTGTGTAGTTACAGAACTTCTAAATGGTGACAGTTGCAAGATAGAATGGACTGTTTCAAATCGGCCATAAAATTATAAATCATAGGGTAACCTCAAAGAAAAATTACAAACCGTCACATCACAATAAAAAAGAAGACAAGCAGCATATACTAAAACAACAGCAACAAAGGAAATGATAACACGATTCATAAACATAAAGTGCTCAGTACAGAAAATAATGTGGAACAGAGAAACCGGGGCACCATGACTATGCAACACTAAAGAATAATGTAGAATCTGCAAAACACCACATAACCTAGATAAACTTGGAGGACATTATGTTGAGTGAAATAAGTCAATCACAAAATGACAAATATTGTATTAGTCTATTATTGTAAAAGTTAAGGAAAGGTTTATTGATAGAAGGAAATTTTATTTGTTGGTTACCAGGGGTGAGAGAAGAGGGGAGGGAAGGCTGTTAGATAGATAGAGATAAGTATTGATTTGGGTGAAGAGAAGGGCAATCTACCAAATGTGAGTGACCAATATGGCACTATTGAGGATGAGAAAGACATAGATAGGTACATGGGAGGTACAGACAACAAATATGAACCCTTTTGCACATACAGTACTGCATTGTCAGTGAAGGCAAACATGGGTATATGCATGGATAGATGGATGGACAGGCTAAATGATTAAATATGTCTGTGAAATGGGGAGGGTATCCAATAATATATATAGGGGTTGGCAGACAATGGTCCTAGAAGTTTATGTGAATGATCAGAATTCCCAGGTATATAGTAGAGCTGACAAGGGGCAAGGTTGTGGTTACTGCTTGGTCATAGCCAGCTACCCAGAGGGACCAAATAGTTGAACCTGTGGGCTTGGGACCATAGTTGCAGGGGACATCAAGCTCAATTGGCATAACATACTATACAAAACATTGTTCCACCTCCTACTTTAGCAAGTAGCAACTGGGATCTTAAAAGCTAGCAAGCTGCCATCTAGATGCAACGATGGGTCTCTCCTCATCCAGA
>NW_006922330.1:138836-143136 GCF_000298275.1 Orycteropus afer afer
AAAAAAAAAAAGAATTCTCACCAGTATTTCCTGCAGAGGTGGAAAGATGGAAGAAAGTCCTAAGAACATAGACAAAGAAGAACATATGGTGAAGAAGAACACAGTCTCCCAACACCACCATCCATCTGTCAATACATATACATGAACCCAAAATGTATTCTTCAGAATGCACATAATATGGTTTGTTTTAACAGAAATCCTCAAAAGCATTTGGCTTTTAAGAATCTATAATCAAAGAAGTCACTGAAATTTAGGAATGTAAATATGTATTTACCATTTGGAACATAAATCTTTCTGGTCTCACTCATTCCAAACTCAATATTTATTATTATTATTATTAAGAAATGCAAACAGGTTCCAAAATATATTCATCATTTTAACAGTGAGGATTCATATATCTCCTAGCAGAAATGTTGGCTGGACATGATTCAAAGGAAGAAAATTAGTTATTACAATTATTAAGACTTCAGTGTTCCTTCTCTGTCCCTAAATAAATGAATAAATGCCAAAAAAAAAAAAAAAAAAAAGAGAGAGAGAGAGAGAGAAAAAGTGGGTCTGACCTATCCTGTGTTCCTCAGGACAACACAGCCACGCATCTTTCTAGCTCTTTCTTTGGTATGTGATGATGCTCTTTGTTTTGCCTGGCTACACACTCTCAAAGCTAAACTAACGTTATGATTCATTAATATGAATTGTTCGTAGCTTCAACTATGATATCTTTCCTGACATTGAACAAAGTAAAAGGTAGTCTGTTCCTGTCTCTCTGTCTTTGTTTCTCTCTCTCCTCTCTCTCATTCTCCATTGGATCATCTATATTGCTTTCTGTAAGAACTCATCATATCATATTCTAATCTTATTTAATTTGTCTCTCAAAACACTGGTATATGCAATAAAACTTTGCCCAATGATTTACTTTGGATTTACTCTCAGTAAGGAGTGAAGACAGTTTCACTAGCTCCCACTTAGCTCTTAATATATAGGGGAGATAACAAGGATTATGGTTCCAACAGCTGATAAATATAGCTATAACAACATGCTTTTATAGAGTAAGGAAATGATCAAGTCATTAAGAACTAAGGGATTAATGTGAGGCATATTTTGGTCATAAATGTAATTATGGGTCCTCTGTACACCAATGGGAGCTCTGGTCGTGTAGTGCCTAAAGCATTTGACTGCTAACCAGAAGGCTGGTGGTTCAACCCAACAAGCCACTCTTCAGAAGGAAGATTGGGCAGTCTACTTCCGTAGTGATACCTCCTCAGAAACCCAAGGAGATGTCACTGTGAGTCAGGTCTGACTTGATGGCAGTGAGTTGGTTTTTTGGCTTGGTACACCAATCAATGTATTATTAAGTGCCATTCTAGTACATAGACCAAGAGGCTGCCATTAAAACAGAACAAGAGGATACTGTATGGTTTGAAATCAAGAAAGGAATATGTCAGGGCTGTATCCTTTCACCATACTATTTGATATGTATGGTGATCAAATAATCCCAGAAGTTTTATATGAAGAAGAACATATTCTATATGAACAAGAACATGGCATCAGGATTGGAGGATGGCTCTTTAACAACCTGAGATATGCAGATGACAAAACATAGCTTGCTGAAAGTGAGGATGACTTGAAGCATTTATTGACATATATTAAAGACTATAGTCTTCAGTATGGATTACATCTCTCAATATAAAGAAAACAAAAATCCTCAAAACTGGACCAATAAACAGCATCATGTTACATAGAGAAAAGACTAAAGTTGTCAAAGACTTCATATTACTTGGTTCTACAATCAAGACCAATGGAAGTAGTAGTCAAGCCATCAGAAGATGTATTGCATTGTGCAAATCTGTTGCAAAAGACCTCTTTGAAGTGCTGAAGAGCAAAGATATCTCCTTGAAGACTAAGATGTACCTAACCCAAGCCATGGTATTGTCAATTGCTTCATATGCATGTGAGATCTGGACAATGAATAAGGAAGACTGAAGAATTGGTGCTTTTGAGTTGTGTTCTTGGTGAAGAATGCTGAAAGGACCATGGATTAACAAATCTTTCCTGGAAGAAGTGCAGCCAGAATGCTCCTTGGAAGTGAGGATGGTCAGCTTTGGTCTCACCTACTTTGGTAATGTTGTCAGAAGGGACCATTCTGTGGAGAAGAATGTCATACTTGATACACTGGAGGGTCAGCAGAAGGGGGGAAGACCTTCAACAAGATGGATTAACATGGCGGCTGCAATGATGGGCTCAGGTATAGTAGGGATTGTGAAGCTGGCACAGGACCGGGCAGTGTTTTGTTCTGTTGTAAGTAAAGTCAGTATGAGTCAGAGACGACTTGATGATAAATAACTATAACAACAAATCATTAATGTTATATGCGACCAAAATTTTGCTGGAAGTAATTAAAAAAAAATAACTAGAGCTGCACATCAATGTGGAGCTTCCAGGAATTTAAAACATATTCAGAAATGGATAGGAAAGAATTGATATCATTTCTGATGCCAGATGCATCTTGTCTGGATGTAGAGAATATCAGAAAGATTTTTACCTTTTATTACCTATACAAAGACATTCAACTCTATAGATCATAACAAAATATGGGTCACAAGACAAAGAATGGAAATTCCAGAATACTTAATTGTGCTCATGCAGAACCTGTACATAGACCAAGAAACAGTCATTCTAACAGAAAAAGGGAACATAGTGTGGTTTAATATTAGGAAAGTTGTGTGTTGAGGCTGTATCATTTCATCATACT
Organism: Orycteropus afer afer; assembly: GCF_000298275.1. Lineage (NCBI taxonomy): Eukaryota > Metazoa > Chordata > Mammalia > Tubulidentata > Orycteropodidae > Orycteropus > Orycteropus afer. The sequence goes on from NW_006922330.1 coordinate 141,586, forward strand.
TGTTCAATTTATATGCTGTGCAAATAATCCCAGAAACTACATTAACTGAGGAAGAACATGCCATCAAGATTGGGGGAAATCTCATTAACAATCTACAGTATGCAGATGACACACCTTGCTTGTGGAAAGTGAACAGGACTCAAAGCACATTCCGATGAATATAAAAGACTACAATCTTCATTATGGATTATACTTTAACATTAAAAAAAAAAAAGAAAAGAAATCCTTACAACTGGCCAATATTCAACATCATGAAAAATGGAGAAAATATTAAAGTTTTAAAGGATTTTATTTTACTTGTATCCACAATCAACATATACCCTGAATGCTCTTTGGAAGCATGGATTGTGGGACTTCATTTTACATACCCTGGACATCTTATCAGAAAGGATGCATTGCTGGACTAGGACATCATGATTGATAAATTAGAAGGTCAGTGACAGCTAATAATAATGAGAGACAGTGAATAATATTGATTGACACAGTGATGACAACAATAGGTTCAAACTAGCAATTACTGTGAAAATGGTGCAAGGCCATTTTCATTTCTGTTGGTTATGGATACAGTCACTATTTGTATGAGCCAACTTTATGGCAACTAATAACAATAGCATCTGCATATCCACACTCTAACTGGGGTGCTTAGTGTTTCTATTACCAGTGGGAGTTAAGACTCTGTATCCGATAACCCTTTGTACATCTAGAATATAAAGAACATTGTTCCTCAATGATCAATTATTTATACAAATGACTATATGTTCCCATGGGAAGAAATATAGAGGTAGCTATTTTGTATTGTTACTAGGATCCTTCCTAGCTGCCAATAATGAAGAGAGGTAGGAGCAGATCTCAACAAGGACAATTCTAGTATTGGTTGGGATTCACCTTGGGCATACATCCTAGGTGGATGGTCCTTAAACAATGGAGGCTGATATCCTCTAGTAAAGGGTGAGGGCCACTGTGCCAACTTAGAAGGTTTGGGGAAATTCTAGGATTCAAGGTTCTCAAGCACATGTGCTCAATTTTTTTATATAATCCCATTCCTTTCTTACTATGGACCTCACTGTAATTGTTATAAATGTAAATGAAACCTTTATCCTAAACCTGATACCTTTATAATCAAACTTGGACCTTCAATTCAGAACAATATTCCCTCAAACATAAGGGTCATTTTAAATATCATCATTGAAGCTTTCTTATTTTTATATTGTGTCCTGTGTTAATAGTAGGCTGAACTAAAATTAGTATTTTCTTCCTTCAGTGTTCGGCGGCAGTTTCTAACAGCCAGAATCCTTGTAATTGCTACTTTCCCTCAAAGCTAGTGCATTCTCTTATACCGATATCCAATCACAAGCTCCCACATTTGACAATTTTGCTGTGATGCTGGAAAGCATGAGAGATTATCACAACCTGATTTGCCATTCATTCTGAGATCATGTGTGTTCCTAGGTGAGCAATTACTGATCTAAACTCAAAACCTTAACAACAGAGATCTGGCAAGATGGTGGACTAGGCAGAAAGACTGCTCAGACCCTCTTCAACAAAGAAAAA
>NW_006922330.1:147671-151567 GCF_000298275.1 Orycteropus afer afer
GGGAAAAAAAGAAACCCTTAACCCCATTCCGTATTCCTCGGACTATCTTGGTGTCAGTCATTGCCTTGGTGCTCTAGTGCTCCTGTAACAGAAATACCACAAGTGGATGACTTTAACAAACAGGAATTTATTCTCTTACCATTCACAAGGGTAGAAGTTAAAATTCAGAGAGCAAATTCAGGGGCTGGGTGAAGGCCCCTCGACCTTGGGCTTCAGCTCTGGCTCTTATTCCAGGCCCACTGGAGCTGGAGGAATCTCCTATATCAGGCAGCTGCTGGATGCTGAGGCTGGTAAACCCAAGGTTGGAGGGTAGAATGGCACAGTCCCCAAATTAGCAGGAAACGTGGCAGTCTGCTGGTTCAAGTTCAAGAACAATCCCAAGGTCAGACGGCAACACAAAACAGCCACTGGATAAAAACTCGGCCAAATGCAGGATCCAACTTGTCAAAAAGCTACCTTTTCTAAAGCTTCTCCTTATACACAGCTTACTCTTATATACTGGAAGCACACCTTACCCTGAAGGCCCTACTTAGCTATTCACAGCAGATTCCACCAAGGAGGTGATTTTAACCTCATCAGGGGGTGTAACTACATCCAGCTGCCCAGCCACTCAAAACCACAGCCCAGCCAAGTTGACACATCACTTTAATTATCATAATTATCATATGTTGTGTTTTCCTACAAAAAATAAGACTTTGATATAGGACTTTAGGCATCAATACTCCACTTTGAGAGGCAGTCGCAAGATGTAGAAGTAGGAAAAAGTGAAAGTAAAACAGGAAAGGGGACTCAAAACAGTGTATGTTAATGACCAGTTACCATTTGAGCTCACTGCACTGGAGAACTCTGGGACACTGCATGGAATATGAGTTGGCATCGCTCACAGCTTTGTTGCAAACACTGAACTGATTGCAAATAAAACAGGAAATAAAATATCTTAACATTTCAGAGGACCTTCTGATACTCAAAGTCTAATACGGATGAGGTCAGTTATTGCAGATTGAATTGTGTTCCAAAAAAAAGATCTTTAAGAATTCCTGCCACTTGAACCTGTGGATGCGATCCTGTTTGGAGACAGGGTTTCTCTGTTCCCAATGTTAATGAAGCCATACAAGTACAGGCAAGATCCTAAACTTACTCAGTTCTTCGTTGCTAAATAAATAAATAAAAATAGATAGGATAGACATAGAGACCCACACATGGGGACAAACAGATGACGTAGGAACATTGTTCCCAAGCCAAGGAATGCCAGGGGACAAGTAAGGCTAACAACAAAGGAGCAATCAACAAGACCAAGACCCTGATTGGTATTCTGTACGTCCAAATCTGTGAAAAAATGAATTTGTGTTTTTCAAAGCCACTCATTTGTGTTATTTCTCTTAAGGCAGCACTAAGAAATTAAAATAATAAATAAATTATGAACCCATGAATAAAGCATTAAAATACCCACAAATGATATTCCAGAGATAAGAGGTAGGAAGAAAATATATCTAAAAAGTTACCGTTAGATATCAAATAGTACATAGCATAAAAAGACAAATGATACGGACGCTCTCAGTTTCCTGCTGTTTTCTTTTCTCTGTATTCCTGATCTGACTGTACAGGATGGTCTTCTGTTAACATTGTATATATTTTTACTTCTTGTAGGAGTCATTTACCTAAGTACATATTGTCTTTGAAATATTGCTTTATTGATAGCTTGCAAGTTCCACCATAGCCTTGTCTTCTGTTACTTTCTCCCAATTTTTTAATAATAAAATAATTATGTAACTTCTTCTATTTTTTTCTTTGAAATATTAAATATATTTTAATCTCTATCAATATTGTATCTATTTTCCATAGCATCTCTTGAGTTGAGGATCATAATGTTCCTACCCTTTACTGAGAAAGGAAATATATTTTATTTGAGTCTTTCAATTTGATAAATTGACTTGCAGGATTTATAGATCTATGTATTGACAAATCAATCTCCCATTATATATAAAACCAAGTACACTATAGAATTTCTAAAAAAAATGGAATAATAATAAAAAAGCAACAAAGTAACAAGTACAGAAGTTTACTTCCTTAACTAGCAAATGTTTGCAGGCAACTGTGAGGTGTTTCCTCTAAGCCTTTCCTTGCACTGCACCTTCTGTTGAATGATTTTGACACTTGTAGTGTGTATCCTTCAACCCTCTCTTCTTTGGCTCTTGATGTAGGATATCAACTGCACAGAGAATTTTCTAGCCCACTAGACAGAATTCCAAACTTCAGAAACTGACTCTAAATCACAGTGACAAAAATGAATGGTGACTCACTATTTTAGATACATTCTCAAAAGCTTAAAACGATGTCATTGGAGGACTTAGGGAGAAAAGGAAGAGCTTTGGACTGAAGGTCTGGAAATGTAACAACCTCCTGTTACTTCACGGGCTAAAATTAATCCTAAAATCTCAACTGAATACTACGTTCATGCTAACTCTGTTGTTGCTGCCTAGACTAATAATAGAGAATGAGACACAAATCTTCAAGTCTTGAAATTCATATAAATATCAAGTATGATAAGTAAAGCAAAGAGCTTGGGAGGGAATGAATGCCCAAGGGAACCTGGAGGTGGGTACCTAAGCTGGCACTGGAGGACCAGAAAGCTTTCTGAAGGCAAGAAACTTTTTACTGAACCCATAAGAGAGAATAACCAGCTGCCATTGAGTCAACACTGACCCAAGGCACCAGCATAGAACTATGTTTATAGGTTTTCAATGACTGTTTTTCAAGAACAGATTGCCAGGCCTTTCCTCTGGGGTGCCTCTGTGTGGACCTCTAACCTGAGTGATGAAAATGATTAAGGTGTTTGGCTGCTAACCAAAAAGTTGGCAGTTTGAATATAGACAAAGTCTCTTCACAAGAAATGCTTGGAGATCCACTTCTGAAAAATCACTCACTCACTCACTCACTCACTCACTCACGCACTGCCATCGAGTCAGATCTGACTCATAGAGACCACTCCTTGGGTGTCCAAGGTGGTATCACTACAAAAGTAGATTGTCCAACCTTCCTTCTGTGGAGTGGCTGGTGGGTTTGAACTACCAGCCTTCTGGTTAGCGGTCAAAAGCCTTAGGCACTATGCCACCAGTCACTGAAAACTCTGTGGAGCACAGTTCTGATATGACATTTCTGGCTTCTCTGTAAATTGCAATTGACTTAGTTGCAAATGGTTAAAAAAAAAAAAAATGGGGCTTATGAGGAGGGTTGCGGGGAAAAGATGTGGAATGGAAGCCTAGTTTGGACGGAGATTACTTGTTTTGACCTAGTGGTGAGAGATAGAGCATAAAAAGTTCGAAGAGCTGACACAAACGTTGGTGCATCTAGTGAAAGGAGTCATCCAATCCTTTCTGTAAATGGCCTGATAATAAGTGTTTTGGGTATTGCAAAGCATAAGTCTCTATTACAACTACTCCAGTTGCAATGTTAAGGCAGCCATGTTTTTGTTGTTGTTATGTGCCATGGAGTTGCACCTGACTCATAGAGACCCCTCCTTGGGTTTCTGAGGCAGTATCACTACAGGAGTAGATTGCCCAACCTTCCTTCCAAGGACTGGCTGGTGGGTTAAACTGCCAGCCTTCTGGTTAGCAGGCAAGTGCTTTAGGCACTGTGCTACCAGAGCTCATAAACAACACATAAATGAATGGATGCTGCAACATATCTTTACTCACAAAATAACCAGTGAGTCATAATTTACAGGCCCTTATCTAGAATGTAGAGGGATAGGGAGGCCTGAAAGATCAGGGGTTGCACAAGCTAACAAGGTGAGCCCATACACTGGGAATATTTTAGTTCCTCCTTTCTTATTAATGAGAGACCATTGGAACTACAAGGAGATCATTGGATCTTCAGTTGTATATTACTCTTTCTAA
>NW_006922330.1:152516-153006 GCF_000298275.1 Orycteropus afer afer
TTTTTTTTTTTTTCCTTAGTGCCCTATCCCCAGATATTGCAGGTTTTCTTGTTTTTCCTTCTTTTTTCCTCCTTTTTTTTCTTTTTTTTAGTTACTGTTACTGTGTGATTACATGGTGTGTTTTTCGTCCATGGGCTTCTAGTTTTTTGATGGTTATTCAAATGTAATTTGCGTCTAATTGAGTGGGAGACAACAACAGTTCCCATAAGACACAATTACACCCACACCTCCTGCAACTTCACTTACTGAGTGAGAGCCACTACCTCCTTCTCCACCAATGGGCCAAAGATGAAAAAACACCAAGAAGAGCCTGAATCACCCTTGGCTGCTCTTCACAAACAGTTAACAGAGATTTAAATACAACAATATCATGATGCCTCAGAAACAACAGACCATCACAGTCCACACAAAGAAGCAGGATAAAGTGGTAGAAACTAAGGAGCAGGATACAGACCCAGAACACATCCCTGAGGAAGAAGCAGCATTGGAA
>NW_006922330.1:155779-159730 GCF_000298275.1 Orycteropus afer afer
AGATGGATTGATACTGTGGCTGCAATGATGAGCTCAATTATAGCAGGGATTGTGGGGTTGGCGCGGGATAGGGCAGTGTTTCGTTCTGCTGTGCATGAGGTTTCTATGTGTCGGAAACGACTCAACGGCACTTAACAACAACAACATAGACTGGAAAAAGCCCACATTCCTAAAGCAGCTACTCAGCTGCTCCAGTCGATTTCATCATGGAGTTAATTACCAATCTCACCATGAGGTATAACTACATCCAGCTGTCCAGCCACTCAACCAGGCCCAGCCAAGTTGACACCCAAGCTTATCTACCACATCACTGTATGATCCTAGCTCCTTATGGTGGAAACTAACAAAACACAGTGCAACATGCTACCACCAAGTCAGATCCAACTCATAGCAACCCCTCGTTGGGTTTCCGAGGTGGTAGCATTACAGAAATAGATTTCCCAACCTTTCTTCTGGGGAGTGGCTGGTGGGTTTGAACCGCCAGCCTTCTGGTTAGTAGTCAGATTCCTTAGGCACTATGCCACCAGAGCTCCCGTATAATTGAGACTAGAGGCAGGTAAATCAATTAGGCAAGGATTACAGTAATCAATGCAAAGAAGGAAACAACAATGAAAATCGAAAGATGACCATGCATTGAAAAGATGTTTAACAAGTGATTGATAATATGGATATGGATAGAGTTAGTAAGGAAAGAGAAAATCAAGACTTATGTCAGGATTTAGTAGCTAGGAGGATGGTGATGTACCTCACTAAGAACTAGGACATGGATGGTGGAGAGGAGTGGTGAGTTTTTAAGGAGAAAAAACAAATTTGTTTTTGAATACCAAGTTTAGTTCATCTGAATGAAAATGTCGAAAATGTCTAATATATAGGGTTTCTAGTTAAACTTTGAATTTTCTAAGAAAAATTAATTAGATAAACCACAAATATTCAAATATAAATATGTCCCGAATGTGGCATGAGACATGCTTACACTAAAACATATGTATTCTCCACCTGAGATCTCAATTTATCTGGATAGTCTGTATTTTTTATTTGTCCAATCTGCCAACACTGAAAGTCCACAGTTAGCACATGTTTGTGGTTAGGAGAGAGAGACTTGATTGGGAGATACCAATTTGGTAATAATCTACGTGTAATTGAAAGAATCTGTGCCACTAAGTATCTCTCTGCACTTGGGCCAGATAAGATCACCTGACATTTGGATAATGTGCAACCCCTATAGCTGATTTTCTATAGACAGTTATGTTATGGTTATTGTGTGCCATCGAGTCAGACCCAACTCATAGTGACCCCTCCTTGAGTTTCTGAGGCAGTATCACTAAGGAAGTAGATTGCCCCATCTTTCTTCCGAGGAGTGGTCCATGTCAGGTGATCTTATCTGGCCAAGTGCAGAGAGATTCTTAGTGGCACAAATTCTTTCAATTACACGTAGATTATAGACAGTTATATATTGCATAAAATAATATATAACTATGAATACACATCCTTGGATATATTTTTCTGATAGCTTTTATGAACACAATTCACAGTTTCCTGCCATATTGAATTTTTAGGGATGAGCAAGTTGTCATTTAAATGCAAAAGGGTTTCTCATTCTTCTACTTTCAATCCTGTTTTGAAATTAATGGTCCACCATTCTGAAATAGAAATGTTTATTCCTCTAATACCAATTTCTCTTATTCATTCACTTTGGTCACAGTGTGCCTTACTTGGATCATAAATTTTGATTTACACTCAAGTCACGCTGAAGGGATATTGATTCACTTGAACATATTTGAAGCATTGAATTTCTGAATGCTACAGTTGCCTACAAAACAGAAAAAAAAAAAACTCTCCCTATTTTTATTCTCAAGGGAACTTCATATTTTGGGAAATAAAAAGAAAACAATCTCCTTCAATCCCCAATGGTTTTTAATCTACTATTCTAAACAGCTGGTCAGCGTAAGATAAGCCATCCTAAGCACAGCATAATTATGTTAGCCTTCCCAGCCACCATGATTTGAGGGATGATCATACAATAAATTCAATTATATTTTGATAATGGAATATCACTGATACCTGTTACCAATTACACTGTAAAGCATCTAATATTATTATCACCATCACCACAGATTGTGAAACTGAATCTCGTAATGGCTAAGAGATTTTTCAAAGGTAATTAATTCCCTCTCTGAACCAGGGAACCTACAATGATCACAGGTGTTTTATTTTATTTTTGCTTGTGTATTTGTTTGTTTTTTAATCTCAAAGATTATTCCCTTTCCCTTGTGCCATTCTATCCTTCTTTAATTCCATAGGAGTTCCTCACAAATAACCAGAGCCATCCTCAAGGAAATGCTATAAGGGGTTGACATAGGAGCATTACAGGAAATCTAGAACAGATTAAAAAAGAGAAATGCCAATTTCCTATCTCTCAAAGAGCCAGAATACATGATCTAAAGAATTAATATTTCAGAAATGGTTAGACATCAAATATAATGGAATAGTAAATATAATTAAACACTGTATGTAACACTATAACTATCGTGTTATTCATAAGGTTTTCCCTGGCCAGTTCTTTGAGAAGTGGATGTCCTCTTCCTTCTTCCTAGTCTGTCTCAGTCTGTAAGCTGCATTGAAGCATGTGCACAATGTACAACCCTGCTGGCATTTGAAACACCAGTGGCACAGCCTCAAGCCTCACAGCAACTCTCAAGCCACTACAGTGTGACAAACTGACAGACAAGTTTGTCTCCCTTGGCTGTTGGAAACCTCTCCAGAAGCAGCAGTCAGACATCAGACAACATACAGCACTGGGCAAATCAGCTGCAAAAGACCTCTTTGAAGTGCTGAAGAGCAAAGATGTCTCCTTGAGGAATAATGTGTGCTTCACACAAGCCATGCTATTTTCAGTGGCCTCATATGCATGTGGGAGCTGGACGATGAATAGGGAAGACTGAAGAGGAGTCCGCTTTTGAGTGGTGGTGCTGGTGAAGAATGCTGAAAGTACCATGGACTGCTAAAAGATCTAACAAATCTGTCCTGGAGGAAGTGCAGCCAGAATGCTCCTTGGAAGCGAGAATGGGCAGAGTTCATCTCATCTACTTTGGTCATGTTGTCAGATGGGACTATTCAGTGCAGAAGGATGTCATGGTTGGTAAGGTGGAGGGTTGACCAAAGAGGGGAAGGCCCTCAACAAGATGGATTGACACAGTGGTAGCAGAGATGTTCTCAAGTATAGCAAGGATCTTGGAGCTGGTGCAGGACCAGGTGGTGTTTCATTCTGTTCTGCATAGGGTTGTTATGAGTTGGAGATGACTCGACAGCACCTAACAAGAACATCATGCTATTGATGAATAAGCAATGAATCCAGATGTGGGAAATCAGAGTTTGGAGGATCTAGAAACAATGCTTGAAGGAATTGTAGATATTTGAGTTGGTGGAGAGGAGATGGGTGAGGTTGAACACCATGTATAAAAGGGAGGACGGATTCTGTGTGACCCCAGAGGTCAGAGCTAAGATCATAGATTAGTGGGAAAGACACTGATGACTAGACAGGAAGAAGGAAGATAATGAAGGGAAAGGTAAAGGATTTAGCATTTATTATGCAATTTTATGGGCCATGAAACTTGAAAATAGGATCAGTATGCCTCTTGTCATTTACTTAGAGGTCCAGAGAGAAGAATTTTTTCGACAGTCCACTGCATTCAGCATGAAGTGTATCTTCTAACCATATTTGCACACACAAAAAAGTACAAAAGAGTATTATTGCTCCAAGAGCTATGTCTATCTCATATCTCAAGGTAGATATGTTGTAGTTAGGTTCCAGTGAGTCAGACCCCACTCATAGCGACCCCTCCTTGGGTTTCTGAGAAGGTATCACTACGGAAATAGATTGCCCAACCTTCCTTCCAAGGAGTGGCTGGTGAAATAGTATTTTTCTATTTCCCAGTCTTACCAAATGCTTAA
>NW_006922330.1:160805-163811 GCF_000298275.1 Orycteropus afer afer
GCATGTGTTGCTCTTATGCTGGAATCCATGCCATCCATGTTTCAAATCCTAGCAGAGCCAACCATGGTGGGCAGCTATCACAGAACTTCTGGACTAAGACAGACTGGGAAGAAGGACCTGCACATCTACTACTGAAAAATTTGGCCTATGAAAGTCCTGTGGATAGCAGAGGAAGACTTTCTGATATAATCCCACAGGATAGTCCCTCATATTGGAATAAACTCAAAATACAGCTAGAGAAGAACCTCCCCCTCACAGTAGTGTGGACCTTAAAGATGTTGATGGAGTAAAGATGTCAGGATGTTCAGTTGCTGATGTGGCACAACTCAAAATGAGAAGAAATAACTGCATAAATCCATTTATAACCAGAATATGCAACCCAGGAAATATGAATCAAGGAAAATTGGAAGTTGTAAAAAATACAATTGAACACTTGAGATTGATATCCTAGGCATTAGTGTGCTGAAATGGACTGGTTTGGGCATTTTGAATTGGACAATCACTGGTTTACTAAACTGGGAATGACAAATGGAAGACAATGGATGTTGCATCCATCTTGAAAAAGGACATTTCAAAATCTATTCTGAAATACAACTAGTTTTCCTTATAGATGTATGGATATTATCCTATTACTGACAATGTTTACACACCTACCATTATTGACAAAGAGAAAGAAATTGAAGATTTTCATCAACCTCTGCAGTCTGCAATTGATCAAAAGCAATCAAGATGGATTGATAATTACTAGTGATTGTAAAGCAAAATTAGGAAATAAAAAATGAGGATCAGTAATTGGAAAATACGGTCTTGGTGATAGAATCTATGTGGGAGATCACATGATAGAATTTTCCCCAAACAAGAACTTGTTCCTTGGAAATGCTTTTTCTTCAATAATATGTTATTGAATGAATATTCAATAATATGTCATTGAACATAAATGGCAGCTATACACATGGACCTCACCAGATGTAACACACAGGGATCATATCGACTACATCTATGGAAAGAGATTATGGAGAAGTTCAATTGAAACTTTTAGAACAAGCCCAGGGAGGATAATACAACAGACTATCAATTGCTCATATTCAAGTTCAAGGAGAGGCTGAAGAAAATTAAAGTAAGCACATGAGATCCAAAGAATGGCTTTGAGTATACTCTACCTGAAGTAGAGACCATCTTAATAACTGATTTGACTCAATGAACACTAATATCCAAAGGCCAATTGAGTTATTTGATGACATCATACAGGAAGAAAATAAAAGATCATTAAAAAGACAGGAAACAAATAAAAGACCAAAATGGATGTCAGAAGAGGCTCCGAAATGTGCTCTTGAATGTTGACTAGCTAAAGCAAATAGAAACAATAATAAAGTAAAAGAGTTGAACAGATCATTTCAAAGGAAAGCTTGAGAAGACAAAGTCAAAACAATGAAATGTGCAAAGACCTGGAGCTAGAAAATCAAAATGTCGGAACACTCAGCATCACTCAAACTGAAAGAACTGAAGAAAATTACAGCCTTGAGTTGAGTATTGAAGGATTCTATGGGCAAATATTGAATGACACAGGAAGCATCCAAGAAGATGGAAACAGAGGAGGATACAAGATGACAGAAAAAGCATATATGCCATCCATAAGCTCTGGGACAACGACTCAGGAAACCTAATTTAACTGATGTAGATGACAGTTCTGGAAACGAGAGCTTCAAAGGACAGTGTAAAGAAGTCGATTAAATGCTGATCATAAACTGAAGGAAAACAGTGAACAAAGAGACCCAGAATGGCTGTTTTGAATTATTCCCATCAGTGTTTTGATCTCCTACTGGGAAATAACCCTCTCCTTTCACCCAGGACTGTGCTGGTATCTACATCAGTGCTCAGCAACCAGGACGTTGAGATCACCTTCCTTCTCCTGCATAACCTTCCAGTTTCCAGTGGCACGTCCCCCATGACCTCCACCCACTAAGCAGATGATCATAACACCCTGACCACTGCCAATAATGTGCTGCCTTTTTTTTTTCTTTTCTGTTTTCTTTATTTTTCATCTTAGTGATTCCCTCTTATCCTTCTTTTTCTCTTTTTCTTTTTTCTTCCTCTTTCCTTCTCCCCCTTTTCATAAATAATTTGATCCCAGGGTGGTGCCCCACCCCCAGCTTCCTCCAGGTTTGGAAGAGTTCACTCCTACACCTCCGCAGTCAGTGGTGTGCCCTGCCCTTAAGCAAGTGCTGTGTTTACACCATAGCTGTGTTTGGAAGCAAACACTTTCGTTCACCAGTACTGTGGTATTTATTTTAATTTCTTTTTGCTTTCTTCTCTCTTCCCACCTTATGTTTTAATTTATTCCTGTTTATGGTTTTTGATATTGCAGAGTGGATGCCTGCCTGTTACTAACTCTGTGGTCAGCACCACCTCTCCCTGACCCCACAGATGGTGGACCACTCACACCGGGTGAGCTCCACATTCCCACTGTACACATTTTTGCAGACTAATGCTATGCCAGCACTATGACACTTCTCTTTCTATTTTTTCTTCTCTTTTTCCCTTCTTAATTCTTTCCTCTTTTCTGCTTCATTTTTTTCTCCCTCTACTCCCTCCTTTTATTATTATTTTTTAAATCCACAGGGTGGGTGGCCCTCTCCATACCCCCTTCATGTTCAATAGTGCCAGTTGCTGCCCTTCCATGTCTGTGCTCCCATGAAGTGAGCACTGTATTCCTGCCCCAGACACATTTGGTGACTGGCATTTATTCCACTACTGTGCCATGTTTGTCCTCTTTTTTCCTTTCTTTTCAGATCTTCCCTTTCCATTCCCTTCTGTTTCTTATTCTTTTCTTTCTTCCTTTTACTCACATCTTATTTTTCTTTCTTTTCTTTTCTCCCCCAGTAGTTGGGAACCAGTGACTCAGCCCAGCCATACCCAACTCACCTGCTGCTCCACTTACCGGGTGAGTGCTACCACCCACTCCAGCACCACTAGATTGTTGACAGATGGCACCTCAGCTTCTCTATA
>NW_006922330.1:165036-179714 GCF_000298275.1 Orycteropus afer afer
GAGGATTTTTGTTTTCTTTATGTTGAGATGTAATCCATACTGCAGACTGTATTCTTCAACCTTCATCAGTAGGTGCCTTAAGTCATCCTTACTTTCAGCAAGCAATGGAAAGCAGAATTAGCAAAATGAAGACAAACATCTTAATACTAATCTGTTAAAGGAACACTCAGAAAAACGATTGAAAGAATAAAGAAAGCTTAAGAATTATATAGAATAATTTACATATGATCAGAGTTCTAGACAGGAAGAGAAACAAACAAAAAAAAGAAATGAAAAGAGTATTGCTACCTTTTAGAGATTGCAATCAATGTCACAAAACAAAATATATATGAATTGTTGAGTGGAAAACCAACTTGTTCTTTAAACTTTCACACAAGTCACAATAAAAAGGTATATAACAAAGAAACCAACAAAAAGAAGATGGACGGAATACCCAGAGTGATAGAACCAAGAAGAATCGGTTGACTTTCAACCACTTCAGGAGGCAGTATAGGGTCAAGAACTGTTGTGCAGGAAGACATCCTAACTGCACTGAAGGTATTGGTGCAAAACAACAACAATAACAACAAGTTTCCAGAATACTAATTGAGGTCTTTCAACAAAAGGAAGCAACACTGATGCACTCACTTGTCTATGCCAAGACATTTGGATGACAGTTACCCGGCCAACTATCTGGTGAGATCACTATGCATGCGTATTCCAAAGAAAGGTGCTCTAATGGAATATGAAAAATATCAAACAAGATCATTAATATAGTTTGCAAGTAAAATTATGCTGAAGATAATTCAAAAACTTTACAGTAGTACTCTGATGGGAAACTACTGGAAAGTCAAGCCAGAATAAAAAATGGATTTGGAATAAAGGAATGGTGATGCCAGATGAATCTTGACTAAAAGTAGAGACTATCAAAAAATTATTTATCTGTATTTTGGTGACTGTTCAAAGCATTGGACTATGTGGATCATAAAACAATTATGTATAACATTTTGAAGAATGAGAATTCCAGAACACTCAATTGTGCTCATGAAGAACCTCATAAACAGACCAAGGAAATACTTTGTGGTTAAAATCAGTAAATGTGTGCATCATGGTTTTTTCTGGTTATCTAGTGCTGGTCTTTTAAGAATATACCACAAATGGGATGACTTTAACAATGAGGACTTTATTCTCTTAAAGTTTTGAGGCTTTAAGTCTAAGTTCAAAGTGCCAAGCTCTAGGGGCTGGGTGAAATCCTCTCAGCCTTGGGCTTCATCTTCGCTTCCTGCTCCCAGCCCACTGAAGGTGGAGGCTTTTCTTCACTCAGACAGCTGCTGGCTGCTGAGACTGCCAACCCCAAGGTTGACAAGTAAAAAGACACAGTCCTGATATTACAAAACCACATGGCAGACCATTAATTCAAGTCCATTGTAAGTCCCAAGGTTGGCAAAGGATGGCAGGCTGCTGAACAATGACACAGCTACATGCAGGGTCCATGTGTACCATAATCTAGGGACTATCCCCAAGGCTTCTCCTTATATACAGGATGCAGACCACATCCCAAAGGCAGCTACTCAACTGCCTGTGGTAGATCCCACCATGGAGTTGATTGCCAGTCTCATCATGAGGAATGACTACCACCAGCTTCCCAGCCACTTAACCAGGCCCAGCCAAGTTGACATACAAATGTATCTACCACAGGGTTATATCATTTCACCATATGTATTCAATCTATTGTTGTTGTTATTACGTACAATCGAGTCTGTTCTGACTCATAGCGACCCTATGTACAACAGAATAACATTACCCAGTCTTGTACCATGCCCACAATTGTTGCAATATTTGAGCCCATTGTTGAAGCCACTTTGTCAATCCATCTTGTTGAAGGTCCTATCCTTCACTAAAGCTACATTTTACAAAGCATGATGTCCTTCTCCAGGGACTGGTTACTCCTGAGAAAAAAAACAATGTATGTTAGAGAAATTCTCACCATCTTCACTTTTAAGCAGCATGCTGGCTGTACATTATCCAGGATTTTTTTTTTTTTTTTTTCTGGCAGTTCATGGTATATTCAGTATTATCCAGCCACATCACAATCTGTGAGCTAACCAAATGATCTGAGAAGCTGAAATGTATGAAGAAGAATGAGCACCCGGACTGGAAGAAGTCTCATTAACAAATGGTAAAAACGCAGATGACGCAACCTTGCTTGGTGAAAGTGAAGACAACCTGAAGCATTTAATGATGAAGGTAAAAGATTACATCCTTCAGTGTGGATGACACCTTAGCATAAATAAAACCGAAATCCTCACAACTAGGTCAAAAAAATATATCATGATAAGTGAAGAAAGTACTGAAGTTTTCAAATTACTTGGATCCACAATCAACACCCATGAAAGCAGCATTTAAGAAATCAGATGACATAGCACATTGGTCAAATATGCTGCAAGAGACCTTCTAAGGTATAAAAGACAAAGATGTTACCTTGAGTACTAAAGCCCCAAGCCATGGTACTTTCAACCACCTCATATGCTTGCATAAGCTGAATAAAGAAGACTGAGGAATAATTGATGTATTTAAATTATGGTTTTGGCAAATAATATTAAATATATCACAAACTGCCAGAAGAACAAACCAAATTATCTTAGAAGAAGCATGGTCAGAATGCTCCTTAGAAGCGAGGGTGGTGAGACTACTTCTCACATCCTTTGGACAGGTCATGAGGAAATGTGAAAAAGAGGAAGACTCTCAATGAAATAGATTGACACAGAAACTGCAGCAGTGGACCCAAGCATAGCAAAGATTGTGAGGACATTGCAGGACTGAGCAATGTTTTGTTCTGTTTACATAGGGTCACTATGAGTCACAAACGACTTGATGCCCTAACAACAGAAAAGTGGGTTATTTAATCTCTTGAAATTCCAGTTTACTCATCTCCAATCTGTAAATTTTTGGTTTTGTATTTGTGTATGTGAGCATTTAATTAGAACAGAATGTTTAGAACATAAAGGAATAATAAGTAGAACATACTAAGGGATTAATAAATTGTAAGTGAAATTGGTTTCAACTGGGTGATAAACTAATATAGAATAAGCTCATTGGCTTTCCAAAGGGATGTTAGTTTTGTTAAGGTCATGTTATTAGTCATGGTTGTCGTTTCCCTGAATGTGGGTTTCCATTAAACAAGAATCTTCTCTCTTTCGCCACTGCCTCTCTAGTAGTTAGCACAATGGCTGGCATATATGACATCTTCAGCCAATATGCTTTGAAGAAATGAATGAATTAAGTAGTTGAAGGTTTTCCGTAAAAGAAAAACAAAAAAACTATTCACACTGACAACCCATTACTTCATTAGTTTTTATCCTTACTGATGAATAGAGAGACTTGCTGAACACCGCAATTTAAAATGATTAAGAACTGTGCCAGTGAAGTGAGAAACCACAAACAAACAAAATGATTGGGACAATAGGATCAGAAAGCCCCTAGGTGGTCCCTAGGTGTGCTAGGCTTGTGCTTGGCTTCTATGTTTGTGGTTTAAATCCATGCCGAGCGCAGCAGGAGAAAGGTCTGGAAATCCGCCTATGGGGCTCAGTTCTACTCTGTAACACACGGGGTCACAATGAATTGGAATCAATTTGACGGAAACAAGCTATAGGCTCAGAGGAACAGAAATATTCCCAGAAGTCTGATAGTCTTCTTTAAGATGACCATACATCCCAGCTGTCCCAGAATGCTCCTGGTCTAGAGTTGCTGTCTAGATGTAATTATATATACACCTCTTGTATTTTCCAAAGTGTTCCAGTCTGGATAATAAATCACATGGGATGCTTGTCCTTCCACTTTTTCTTTTCTTTTTTTTTTTTAACTGAGGAACAAAGCCCATCTCTACCATTTGCCAGCGTGAATATTGCCAGTGATGGGGAGCTCAGGAAGTCACAACTTGGCTCCAACTGCGGTTGAAAAACTCAAATGCTAAAAAGTCCATACGTGCATCTTTGTCATTCCCCCGCACCTGCCCACTTTGTTAGCAGCCATTCGATTTTGGACTCATAGCAACATATAACAGACCAGAACTGCCCTAGGGGGTTTTCTTGGCTGTAATCTTTACAGAGGCAGATCGCCGGATTTTTCTCAAGCAGAGCTACTAGGTGGGTTCAAATGCTGACCCCTTAAGCATTGCCCCACCAGGACTCCTCTCAACTACTCTGTATTTCTCAAGAATTATCACAGCAAACAAAGACTAGTTCTATTTTCCTTGTCTCTAAATGGAATTACTGTGAATATTTGAAGACCAGGATATATCCCTACTAGGTCTTCTCATTTTCACTCAATACATGTCTAGCTCCTTTAATAGTTTTAGTCATAATCTGTCATTTCGTGGTTTATCATTACGCTATGCAGACTCTCCTGAATGATCCCTAAACTGCCAATTAAAGCTTGGAGTCTCAGGATATCTTTTTTTTTTTTTTTTTTTCTCTCTTTCATTTGACATTTCATTTTTTTGCTCTTATTTCTCTGTTTCTCTTTTGCTCTCTGACTCTTTTTCACTCTCTTTTTCCTCTCCTCATCCCATCTCTGTCTCTGTTCTTTCAATCTGTCCTGTTCTTCATCGTAATTTTGTCACAGTTCTTGTTCTATTTCTCTATCTTGCCTTTGTGCTCTTTCCCACTCAGTTTCCATTCTTAATCTCTGTTCCTATCTTCTGATTCCTCTCTTCGTCCTTTCTTTCTTCTGTCTTCTTTATCTTTCTGAACTGACTGTATATCACTAAGCAAGTGACTGTCATTAATAGAGTAATGCCCTTTTTCATTGACACCAAGCACTGACATCATGAGTAGCAAAGGCAGGCTGTTGAAAATCAGATCCTGCAAATGTCAAACCTAAGGTCAAAGGACTTGTTTTTTATTTCTTTTGTGCCTCCATTTTCCTTCAGATCACATTGCATTTTGGAGTTCTGTGAAGCAATATTTCAGATTGTCCTGTTATCGTCACACCAGGTATTCAGCAGCACTGATGCCCCAGTAAAAATGAACAATGAGGTTTCGCTGAAATTCTAAGTGTGAAATTAACCCAAATGGAAAAGGTTTGCATTCTGAAAAAGCCTGAAGGAATAAGAAGCATTAAATTGCAAAGGCAGAATTGACCTACCACATAAATGTATGTTGTTTGGATGCTGCGAAGATAAATCTAGAGTCAGAGGCACCAAAAACCCAAAAGTTTTATAGTTAAAATGTCTTTCCTTAATTTTGTGGTGAATTGAACAGACATACTGAAAGTACTTATTGAAAGATTGAATTTAGGTCTATATATGGGTCTCCCTAAAATTTCTTCATTAGATTTTAATATTACAAGTTAATTATTGGTATGTTATTAGCACTGCTTTAGGCGTTCTCACACATTTTTTTTTCTCACACTTTTTTTCAAACTTTATATTATTAGTTAATTTCAGTTTTACAAAAGAGTTGCAAAAATAATTACAAATGACTCATGCATATGAATGGTTTCCAACTCGGGGTGATTTTGTTCCTTTTCCTAAGGATAATTGGCAATGTCTCAATACACTTTTAATTGTCAGAACTTGGCATGGGTGTGCTGTTAGTACCTAGTGCATGGAGACCAATAGACCAATAGAGCTGCTAAGCATCCTGCTGCGTGCCGGGCAGCTTTACCCTCCCCCCCCCCTGCTGAGAGGTAGCATAGTTGGTGGCCATCAAATCAATTCTAACTCATTGTGACCCTGTACCTACAGAGTCGAACTACTGTATTGGGATTTGAAGGCTGTGATCTTGCAGAGCAGTCCACCAGGCCTGTCCTCTCTGGTACTTCTGGGAGGACTCTGACTGCTGGCCATTCAGCTAGTAATCCAATGCTTAGCTATTTGTGCCACCCAGGTATTTGTGCAGATCTGTTTATGAGAGTAAGAGTAAGAAGAAGAGGAAGAGGAAGACCTTCAAGGGGATGGATTGACTCAACGTATTTATAAATACATGAATTCTTACAGCATAGGAACTCTCATGGTGTAGTGCCTAAAGCACTTGACTGCTAACCAGAAAGCTGGCGGTTCAAACCCACCAGCCACTCTTCAGAAGGAAGATTAGACAATCTTCTTCCATAGTGATACTGCCTCAGAAACCCAAGGAGGGGTGATATATATATATCGTTTATTATAACTAAAAAAAAATAAGGTCTAAAATCAACAATCATAAAAAGAGACCCCAACATGGAATGGAAACACAAGCAAGTGGACCTAAATGAATTATAAATAAATACAATAATACTAAATAAAAAAGAAAATTAAACCAAACTCACTGCAGTGGAGTCGGACTTGACTCATTGCGACACCTCCTTGAGTTTCCAAGGCTATATATATATATATATATATATGGTTCAAACCCACCAGCTACTCCTCGGAAGGAAGGTTGGGCAATCCTACTTCCGTAGTGATACTGCCTCGGAAACCCAAGGAGGGGTCGCTATGAGTCGGGGCCGACTCGATGGCACATAACAACAACAACAACAATATATATATATAGTTGTTGTTGTTATATGCCATCGAGTCAGACCTGACTCATAGCGACCCCTCCTTGGGTTTGCGAGGCAGTATCACCACGGAAGTAGATTGCCCCATCTTCCTTCTGAGAAGTGGCTGGTGGGTTTGAACCACTAGCCTTCTGGTTAGCAGTCAAGTGCCTTAGCCACTATGCTACCAGAGCTCATATATATATATAACCTTCCCTCTTTTTAGGAGCTCTAGTAGCATAGTGCCTAAGTCATTTGATGGCTAACCAGAAGGCTGGCAGTTCAAACCCGCCAGCCACTCCTTGGAATGAAGGTTGGGCAATCTACTTCTGTAGTGGTATAGCCTTGGAAACTCAAGGAGGTGTCGCGATGAGTCAAGTCTGACTCCACTGCAGTGAGTTTGGTTTCATTTTCTTTTTTATTTAGTATTATTGTATTTATTTATAATTCATTTAGGTCCACTTGCTTGTGTTTCCATTCCATGTTGGGGTCTCTTTTTATGACTGTTGATTTTAGACTTTATTTTTTTTAGTTATAATAAACAATAAAATCAGAATTTCATAGAATCTACACTCAGAAAGTGTCACTCTTCCTATCGCTATCTCTTCTACCCCAGTCTTTTCCACTCCCGCTTTCTGCTCTGTTCCCAGTCATCTCTGTAGGTAAACAGTGCCCTCAGTTTTGCGTTATCTCCTGAATTTGTATTTGCATGAATAAGTGGATACTTACATTTCTCTTTATGTTTTCTTATGTCTTATGTGAAAATGATCATAATATAAGTACCTTTTGGCATTTTGCATATATTTTCCTAATTCTCAAAATAGTCCTTTGAAATATTAGAAGTAAGGTTATCTTGTTGTTGTTGTTATGTGCTGTCAAGTCGGACTAGACTCATAGCGACCCCTCCTTGGGCTTCTGAGGCGGCATCACTACAGAAGTAGATTGCCCAACCTTCCTTCCTAGGAGTGGCGGGTGGGTTATCTTAGAAACCCTAAATATTATTTGCCAAGAGATTCTTATAATTACTTTTGGTCGATGGCTTACATGCAATAGTCACAATCTTGATTGCATTGAATTTGATGTAAAATGCTGTATTTTTCCAGGATGTCCATTGCAATCATTTATCTACTTTGTAAAAATATCTTTATTGTCTCTCTCTGGTATGAAAAATAAAATATGTACTCCTTTTCCTGACATAAATGTTTCTTTATGATCTGATTAAATATCTCTCATTATTGCATGCCACCCTCCTTCTCAACCCCAGTCCCTTAACAGCCCTTATGTACACTCCAAGCTAAAGTTACACAAAACCGTAAATGAATGTTTAAAAATATGTAAAAGACCCAGTTATCAGCAGGTGTGTCAGAGAAAAGGAGAAGGCCATTCCTGGAAGAGAAAAGAGTCTTTGCAAAGACACCAAAGCACACAAATGAGGTGTAATAGAGATGCCAGCCAGGACTAGAAAATAGGGTGCACTTTTGGGAACTGCTGAGGACCATACTGGGAAGCAGGAAAGAAAAGGTCCTGGAGATTCTTTCACCCTATATTCCAAAGTTTGGGCTTCATTTATAGGCTCTAGGGAGTCCTTGAAAGATGCTAGGCTGAGAATTACATGATCAGATTCGCATTTCAGTATATCTACTTGCTCTGATTGTACATCGAATAGGCTGGAAATGAGTGAGACCAGTTTAATTTTCACATCAGGAGTAGAATCAGTTCAATGTAGGTAAAGTATATTTAAATTCATTCAACAATACTACATTAAGGCATTGTCTATTTCAAATCCCCTTAGCAAGGCACTAATAAGAAAGTGAGTTAAAAATACACTGGCTTCAAAGTTTAGTATAAGGGGCAAACAGGGAAAGACTTAGGTTTATGAGAAAGACAAAACTGCAATATTTCACCTTCACATTTGAGCTAGTTTCAGAGACACAGCCCTTCCTTTCTCAAATGATAGGAGAAACAGTCAGTTAGCTTCTAAAAATAATATATATTTTTTAAATGGTCTCAGTAGAATTCTGGGATCTTTAATGCTTGAGAGTTCAAATATCTTCACTTTCTCATTTCACAACCATTATAAAATCCAATGGCTTATGTTTTACTGGCCATTGATATGAGTCAGAAATGACTCAATGGCAGTGACTCTTTTTAATTAATTTATTTTATTTTTTACTATTATTATTTTAGTTCTGATAATTAAACCTTTCCAGTGTTCATCTACTGTGAAGAGCCATAGGTGAAACTAGGGTGCTAGTTCTAAATAAAACCACCAAGTCTTGCTACAAATATACAAATGGAACTATTTTAACACCATGCAATATAATTTTAAGACAAAGGGATATACACACACACATACTCACATTTATTTTAGGGAAATGAAATGTTTAAAAAGGCAAGACCAGAATCCTAAAAGAACAGATTTTGCTATAGCTGTAAACTTGGGCAGAATTTACTTCTTTTTGGTCCTTGAGTCACAGAGTTAGGCAACATTTTGTCTGTCATCCATAAAATCAACATGAGTTTGAGCCTAAATCATAGCACTTCAGAATAATAATACTTCTCTCCTCACAAACGTCCCTACTTTTGAGCCCATTGTTGCAAGCACTATGCCAATGATCTCATTGAAGTTTTTATATATATAATTGTTAGGGGCCAAGTTGATTTCAGCTCCTAGCTACACCTTGTGATAGAGCAAAACTGCCCCATTGGGTTTTCTCAGCTGTAACGTTTATGGGAACGGATTACTAGGTCTTTCTTCTATGGAGATATTGGTTGTGTTCAAACGTCTGACATTTTGGTAAGCATTTCAAGACATAAGTGCTGTTGTTGTTAGGTGCCTTCAAGGTTGTTCTGACTCATAGAGGCTCTATGTACAACAGAAGGAAACACTGCCCAGTCCTGCACAATCAGCACAATTGTTAATATGTTTGAGCTCATTGTTGCAGCCACTGTGTCAATCCACCCCCTTGAAGGCCTTCCTCTTTTTTGCTGACCCTCTATTTTACCAAATATGATGTCTTCCTCCAGGAACTGGTCAACTGGTCACTTCTGGTGATAGAACCAAAGTAAAAGACATGGATTCTCTCTATCCATGCTTCTAAAGAGTGCTCCAGATATATTTCTTCCAAGACAGACTTTTTTTTTTTTTTTTTTTTCACAGCCTATACTATATTCAACATTCATCAGCAACACTATGATCCAAAGACATCAATTCTTCTTCTGTCTTACTTATTCATTTTCAGGCTTCACTGGACATATGGGGCTATTGAAAATAACATGGTTTCAGTCAGGTATACCTTAGTCTTCAAAGTGACATCTTTGTTCTTTAAAACTTTCAAAAGATCTTTTTGCAGCAGACTTGCCAAATACAATATGTCATTTAATTTCTTGACTGATGCTTCCATAGGCATTGATTACTGATCCAAGTGAAATGAAATCATAGACAACTTTTATATTTCCCCCATTTCTCATGATGTTGCTCATTGATCCAGCTGTGAGGATTTTTGTTTTCTTTATGGTGATGTGTAATTCAAACTGAAGACTGTAGCCTCATATCTTCATTTGTAAGTGCTTCAAGTCCTTTTAATTTTCAGCAAGCAAAGTTGCATCATCTTCATGTCACAGATCGTTAGAGTCTTCCTCCATTTCTGATGTGTTCTTCTTCATATAGTCCAGCTTCCTGGATTATTTATTTAACATTCAGTAAATATGGTCAAAAGCTACAACCATGATGCACATTTTTCCTGATTTTAAATTATGCAGCATCCCCGTGTTCTGTTTTAATTACTGTCTCTTGGTCTATGTACAGGTTCCTCATGAGCACACATAAGTGGTCTGGAATTCCCATTTTTCACAGTGCTATCCATAATTTGTTATGATCCACTCAGGAAATGACTATTCATAGTCAATAAAACACAGGTAAACATCTCCCAGGTGTTCTCTAGTTTAACCAAGATTCTTCTGTTAACAGCAATTATATCTCCCATTCCATATCCACTTCTTAATCTGGCTTGAATTCCTTCCAATTCCGTGTCTATATACTGCTACAATTTTTAATTATGTGGCCATTTTTAAATTATGTGGATGGCAGAAGAGACTCTGAAACATTCTTTAGAAAGTAGAACAGCTAATGTGAATGCAAGAAATGGTGAAGTACAAGAGCTGGACAGATGATTTCAAGGAACAGCTCAGGAAGACAAAGTAAAATATTATAATGAGATTCACAAAGAATGTCAGTTCAGAAACTGAGTTGAAATAACTGAGGAAGAAAATAAAATGTTAAGTTTTAATACTGAAGGATTCTCTAGTCAAAACATTGAAGGATGCAAGAAGCATTAAAAAAAAAAAAAAAAAAGTGGAAGGAATACACTGAGTTACAGTACCAAATATAATTGGTCCAACTATTTCAAGAGGTAGCATATGATCAAGTACCAAAGGTATTGAAGGAAGAAATCCAGGTTCCAATGAATATGTTGGCAAATAACAAGGCTTCAGGAATTGATGGACTACCAATTGAGATGTTTCAACAAACAGATGCAATGCTAGAAGGGCTCATTTGTCTATTCTAATATATTTTGAAGGCAGTTACCTGGTCAACCAATTGGAAGAGATCCATAATTGTGCCCATTCCAAAGAAAAGTGATCAAACATAATGTGGAAATTATTGAACAATATCATTAATATCACACACAAGTAAAAGTTTGCTGAATATTTTGTGTATATACATACACACACACATATATGTATATATTGTAACTCTAACACTTATTCCTTCATATAATAACATGTTTGAACATTTGTTATTGTTCAGGCAATGTATGAGATATCAGGACTATTGTATCTAATAAAACTAAGCCAATCCTTGCCTCGTGGAGTTTGGTGACATTATGTACTTCACTTGAGACATTGCCTTAAATCTCTTCTAGAAAATAGAACAGGATCATTTACAAGACTTGAGGACCTCTGACATCTTTACATCTTTAGCTTAAATCCTACACTAGAATTTACTAAGAAGTCTGCACTGTGTTCCCTTTCTCTTAGATTACATTAAGGAAACCAATAAAAGTACAGCTCCTACTTTGCTTGAGTTAGAAACTTTTGTAAGAGTCAAGCAGATGGAGTTTAATGATAGCTTTGTCGCTGATAAAAGTTTGGGATTGAAAACAAACAAAAAAAAACCTCATAGTGGCCTGTTCTTCAGTTTCCAAGACATGATTTCTACAGAAGCAGATTGCCTAGGCTTCCTTCTGAGGAGTGGTTGCCTTCTGGTTAGCACTCAAACGCCTTAGGTGCTACACCATCAGAGCTCTTAAATTGTGCTAACCAATTTTTGGTGAAACACTCAATCACACATTTGCAAATACTTTTCTTTCCAGTCACAAGTAACGTTATACCATCTCAGACTTTACAAAAACATAGCTTTTACTACTAAAATTACCCTATGCCTTAGAGTAGAACAGAGCATGTACTATTTCAGACAGAATCTAAAGAGAGAAGTGGAGTGGCAGGGGTAGAGCTGTGCAGTGCTAATTCCAGTTCCCAATTCACTGCTGTCAAGTCAGATCTGACTCACAGCGACCCCTTCTTGGGTTTCCAAGGTGGTATCACTATGGAAGTAGATTGCCCAATCTTCCTTCTGAGGAGTGGCTGGTGGGTTTGAACCACCAGCCTTCTGTTTAACAGTCATATGCCTTAGGCACTATGCCACCTTTCCTGGAAAAGGGTGAATGACTGGAAAAGGATAAGCCAAAAATATCTCACTGAATGATGCCTCTCTCTATGGAAAGGTGTAGCAAGGAGAGAGGAAGGTATCCTCTCACATCTACACAAATGACTCCTACCTTCTACAAACTAATAGTCCAACCTCACATAAGAAGAAAATCAAGGGTTCAACACTTAAACAGTTATACTGTCTCCACCACATGATTTCTTTTGCTTCTGAGTCCACTCTTGCAGCAGCTTGGACATCCTGGTTGAGAGATTTTCAGCATATAACAAGAAATGGCCACAAAAACTGAAGAGAAACATACTTACAGTGTGTCTTGACAGAAAGATATGGAAAACAGTATTTTCAAAGATCCTACACAGCGTGCAATTTGACTGGGGTGACAAGCAGAGTAATATGAAATAACAGTATCTCTAACAAGAGCAATAATTTTTGCTTATGAATAGCAGTAAAACATTGTCTGATATATTTCTGGAAAAAAATTATGAATAGCAGTGAAATATTATCTGATATAGTGCCAGAAGATGAGGCCCTCAGGTTGGTAGGCACTCAAAATGCAACTAAGGAAGAGCTGTCTCCTCAAAGTAGAGTCAACCTTAAAGATGTGGATGAAATAAAGCTTTTCAGGAACTTTATTTGATGATGGGACACAACTCAAAATGGGAAGACACAGATGTAAACTTTCATTAATAATCGGAACATGGGATGTACAAACTATGAATCTAGTAATATTGGAAGTTTTCAAAAATAAAATGGAACTCACAAAGGTCAAAATCCAGCTACCTGGCCAACCAACTGGAAGAAGTCCATATTTGTGCCCATTCCAAAGACAGGTGATCCAATAGAATCAGAAAGTAGCAAACAATATCATTAATATCACATGCAAGTAAAATTTTGCTAAAGTTAATTCAAAAACGAATATAGTAACATATTGGCGGAGAACTTGCCGAAATTCAAGGTGGAATCAGAAGAAGATATGGAATGAGGGATAATCGTTTCAGATGTCAGCTGGATCTTGGCTGAAGTAAAGAATACCAGAAAGATGTTTACCTGTGTTTTACTGACAATGAAAAGGCGTTCAACTGCATAAATCATAACAAATTATGGACAACTGCCAAGAATGGGAATTCCAGATTATTTAATAATACTCATGAGGAAACTGTACACAGACCAAGAGACTTTCATTCAAATGAAATAAGGAGGTACTGCAAATGGTTTAAAATAAGGAAGGGTGTTTGCCAGGGTTGTATCCTTTCACCATAGTTACTCAATCAGTATGCTGAGCAAATAATCTGAGAACCTGGATTAAAAGAATAAGAACACAGCATTAAGATTGGAGGAAGACTCATTAACAACCTGTGTTATGCAGATGACATAACCTTGCTTGCTGAAAGTAAGGGAGGTTACAGTCTACAATATGGATTACACTTTAACGAAAGAAAACAAAAATTGTCACAAGTGGACCAATAAACAGCATCATGAAAAAGGGAGAAAAGATGGAAGTTGTCAAAGATTTGAATTTACTTGGATCCACAATAAACACCTATGGAACCAATAGTCAAGACATTAGACATCATATTGCACTGGGCAAATCTGCAGCAAAACCAGAAAAAAAAAAAAAAAAACCTCACTGCCTTTGAGTTGGACCCGACTCATAGAGAACCCTCCTTGGGTTCCCAAGGTGGTATCACAATGGAAGTAGACCGCCCAACCTTCCTTCTGTGTAGTGGCTGGTGGATTTGAACTGCCAGCCTTCTGTTAGCCGTCAAATGCTTTAGCCACTATGCCATCAGAGCTCCCATCTGCCGCAAAAGACCTCTTTAAAGTGTCAAAGAACAATAATGCCTCACTGAAGACTAAAGGGCGCCTAACTCAAGCCGTGGTATTTTCACTTGCTTCATATGCATGTGAAAGCTGGACAATTAAAAGAAAGACAGAAGAAGAGTGGATGCTTTTGAATTGTGGTGTTGCCAGAAGAATGAACAAATCATCCAGGGAGATACAGCCAGAATGCTCTCAGGAGGTGAGAAGAGTAAGACTTCATCTCCCCTGTTTTGGTCAAGTTGTCAGAAGGGACCATTCCATAGAGAAGGTGTCATGGGGATAAACTGGAGGGTCAGCAAAAGGGGAGAAGACCCTCAACAAGATGGATTGACACAGTGGCTGCAGTGATGGGTTTAAGCCTAGCGAGGAATATGGGGATGGTGCAGGACTGAGCAGTGTTTTGCTCCGTTGCATAGGGGTGCAATGTGTCAGAACCAACTCCACAGCACCTAACAATTAACAATAACTTTTGTAGAAATACAATTAGTATTTTTTATGTTTGTCTGTGTACTGCAATCATGCAACTATTGTTTATCAACATAATCCTTTTAAAGGATATTCTATAGAAAATATAATTAACTGGCAAATAGAGAAAGTTTTCCTTGCTTTTTATTACATGTGATTATAATATGTA
>NW_006922330.1:179846-184490 GCF_000298275.1 Orycteropus afer afer
TATCTTTAAAATAATCAAAACTCACTGATATTTGAACATAAAATATGTTCTGAACAATTATTCTATATGGAGATAAGCAGACCATTTTGATTCTAGAAAAAAAAATGACTAACAGTAGCTAATTATAATGAGTTTTATGCAAATGAAAGGATGAAGAAACATAGAAGATAAACCAGCAGCTAATCTTGGCACGATGGCCCTCTCCCATTTACTGAGATCAATGGCTATAATGTCACAAAATCAGCTGTGGCCCTCCATCTGGTCTACATTTTAAAATCCCAAATAAATAGGTGAGCTTCAAGCAGGAAAGAAAGGATTTGCAACTTGAATGAGAGAAAAAGTGTTTCTAGGATTAGTTTGATCAGGAATTTCTTTAGAGAGGAGGTTTGCTTTCCTGAGTTAAGAATTAAAAATAAAAGCAAGATATCTGCTATCAGTCTCTCTTTGATATCTCCGCATTCCTGATCATGACTCAGTTAGAATCTTTGATGATTAAGTGTTGGGCAAACATCGATCTAGGTTCTTTTGATCTCCTGGGTACTGCTCTACGGGGTATCTTAGGGTAATATGTTACTTTTGTTGGTTCGTTAGAATCTTCTTTTGGTTGATCCTGTCATTGGAATGAGACCATTTGCTGTACCTTAGATGGCTGCACACAAGCTTTTAGGAATCCAGAGGTCAAGAAGCTTATGGTTGTTTTTGTTAGCTGCCATTGAGTTAGCTCCAACTCATAGCAACCCTGTGAACAACAGAACAAAACACTGCCTGGTCCCGTGCCAGCTTCACAATCCTTGCTGTACCTGAGCCCCTTGTTGCAGCCACTGTGTCAATCCATCTTGTTGAGGGCTTCCCCTTTTTCACTGACCCGCCACTTTATGAAGGATGATATCCTTCTCCAGGGAGTGGTCACTTCTGACAACATGATCAAAGTAGGTAGAACGAAGTCTGGCCATTCTTACTTCCAAGGAACATTCTGGCTGCACTTCCTCCAGGGCAGATTTGTTAGTTCTTCTGGTAGTCCATGCTATTTTCAGTATTCTTTCCCAACACCACAACTAAAAAGCATCAACTTTTCTTCAATCTTCCGTACTCATTATACAAGTTTCACATGCATATAAGGTGTTTGAAAAAACAATGGATTAAGTTAGACATACCTTAGTCTTTAAAGAGACATCTTGGCTCTTCAGAACTTTAAAGAGATCTTTTGCCCAGTGCAGCACATCATCTGATTTCTTGACTGCTGCTTCCACTGGTATTGATTGTGAAACCAAGTAATATGAAATCTTTGACAATTAAAACTTTCTCTCCAGTTATCATGATGATGCTTATTGGTCCAGATGTGAGGATTTTTTGGTTAAGGATCTTAGTGTTATAATAATATAAAAGATCAGAATGAGGAAAATGTATCAGCCAATAGTTTGAATGTTTTGTCTGGGCCAAAAACCCAAATTACCTAGACCATGACTATCAAAGAGATGGACTGGCACAGTGACTGCAATAATGGGCTAAACCATGGCAGTGAATGTGAGGATGGTGAAGAACTGGGCAGTTTCCTTCTGTTGTATGTTGTTTCCATTGTATATTGAACCAGAGGGTAGCTCTTGTGGACTACTAAGGTATTTTACTGTTAACCAGAAGGATGGTGGTTCAAACCCACCAGCCACTACTTGGAAGGATGAATCGGCAATCTACTTCCATAAAGATTCCACCTTGGAGCGCCTAGGGGGGATCGTTGCGCGAAGAAGATTGTGAAATGAGGGGAGGTTTTTTTTTTTTTTTTTTTTTTTTTTTAATGAACCAGAGACTTGTCTGTCAGTTTGTCATACTGTGGTGACTTGTGTGTTGCTGTGAAGCTGGAGGATAGTCCACTGATATTTCAAATAACAGAGGGGTCACCCAAGGTGGACAGGTTTCAGTGGAGCTTTCAGACTAAGACAGATGAAGAAGAAAGAAGAGGCCAGCAAGTTCTCAAACAATTGGCCAGTGAAAACCTTATGAATAGCCATGAAAAGATTGTCTGATGTATTAGCGGAAAACTTTATAAATAGCCCTGAAACATTGTCCGATATAGTGCCAGAGGATGAGTCCCTCAGGTGGGAAGGCACTCAGAATATGACGAGGGAGGAGCTGTTTCCTCAGAATAGAGTTGAACTTACTGATGTGGATGGAGTAAAGCTATCAGGACCTCCATTTGCTGATGTGGTACAACTCAAAATGAGAATAAACAGATAGCTGCAAATATCCATTAATAATCAGAACATAGAATGTACAAGGTATGAATCTAGGAAAATTGGAAGCTGTAAAAAATGAAATGGAATACATACATATTGACAGCCAAGGCAATAGTGAGCTAAAATTGACTGGTTTTGGACATTTTGAATCAGACACCCATATGATATAGTATGCCAGGAATGACACACTGAAGAAGAATGGCATGGCATTCACCATCACAAAGAATGTTTCAAGATCTGTTCTAAAATACAAGGCTGTCAGTGATAGGGGGATATCGATACACCTACAAGGAAGACCAGTTAATACTACTATTATTCAAATTTATAAACCAACCACCAAATCCAAAGATGAGGAAATTGATGATTTTTACCAACTTCTGCTGTCTGAAATTGACCAAACATGCAATCTAGATGTGTTGTCACTGGTAACTGGAATGCAAAAGTTGGAAACAAGAAGAATCACTGGTAGTTGGAAAATATGGCATTGGTGATAGAAATCAGGCTGGAGATTGCATGATAGAATTTTGCAAGACCAACAAATTATTCATTGCAAATATCTTTTTCAACAACATAAATGATAACTATACATGTGAACTTCACCAGTTGAAGCACACAGCAATTAGACTGACTACCTCTATGGTGGAAAGAGACAATAGAGAATCTCAATATCTTCAGCCAAAACAAAACCACAGCTCACTGCAGAACAAACCATCAACTACTCCTAGGCAAGTTCAAGTTGACGTTGAAGGCAATTAAAACAGGTCCACGAGATCCAAAATATGACCTTGAATATATGCCACCTGAATTTAGAGATTATCTAAAGAATAGATTTGACACATTGAACACCAATGACTGAAAACCAGAATTATGGTATGACATCAAGAACATCAGGAGATCTGGTGACATAGTGGGTAAGGCATTTGGCTGCTGCTAATCAGAAGGTTGGTAGTTCAAACCTACCAGCTACTCCACAGGAGGATGATGAGGCAATCTACTTCCATAAAGATGTACAGCCATGGAACCTCAGTGGGAGTCACTATGAGTTGGAATTGACTCAGTGGCAGTGGGTTTGGTTTCTAGGAGCTCTGGTAGTGTAGTGCCTAAGGCACTTGACTGCTAACCAGAAGGCTGGCAGTTCAAACCCACCAGCCACTCCCCAGAAGGAAAGTTGGGCAATCTACTTCTATAGTGATACTTCCTTGGAAACCCAAGGAGGGGTCGCTATGAGTCGGGGGTGACTCGACGGCACATAATAACAACACAACAACATCAAGAACATCATCCATGAAGAAAGCAAAGTCATTAAAAGACAGAAAAGGAAGAAAATACCAAAATGGATGTCAGAAGAGACTCTGAAACTTGCTCTTGAATTGACAGCAGCCAAATCAAATGAAAGGAATGACAAGATAAAAGAGCTGAACTGAAGATTTCAAAGAGCAGCTCAAGAAGTTCCAATAAGATGGAGGAATGGCCAAACAAACTATGTAGACCCTCTTCAACAAAGAAAAGAGAAACCAATTTACAAAGATACAGAAGATAATTCTGGAGCTCTGAACTTTGAAAGGAAAGATACATAAGTGAACTAAACACCAACTACTGGAAGAATCTGCATAAAAATAGTGAATAAGGAGACAAAAGGAGCTGCGAACTGTCAGTGATCCTGACAGCACAAACAGTTTGGATATTTCCATGTGGTATTAGGACCTAAAAATTTACCTAAAAATCAGCCCTGCTTGCCAAAGGCTGCACAGAGGACTACACTGGTAGCTGATAACTAAAAAGAGAAACAGAAAATGAGACAAATTGAGCTGTGGATTTTGGATGTACTCATGGTACGATGTTGTTGTTGTTATGTGCCGTCGAGTCTGACCCGACTCATAGCGACCCCTCCTTGGGTTTCCCAGGCAGGATCACTATGGAAGGAAGTAGATTGCCCCATCTTCCTTCTGAGGAGTGGATTGTGGGTTTGAACCGCCAGCCTTCTGGTTAGCAGTCAAGTGCCTAAGCCACTATGCTACCAGAGCTCCCAGTCATTTTAAATGTTTAAAAGTGGCTTGAACATTTTAGATATTTAAAATGATGGTATTCTCTCAGATTCCAGGGAGGTAACAATAGGCTCCACATGCCAAGGACAGCAGGGGCATACCAGAGGCTGAGGGCTGGAAAGGGTGTGACATTCTCCTTGTTGCTCTTGTATGCCACACCCACACCCTTGTGGTGAATGGAGGTGCAGCCATCCCTCACTCCCACCTACCTTCTGGGCCAGCAGGAATTCCATCCTAGTTTGTGTGTTCTGATGGAGCATGGGGGCCCTGTTATTTTCTTTTCTTACTTTTTATTTTTATTCTTTCTTCTTCCCTTCCCAGATTCTAGTTTTCAACTTTTCCTCTCTTCCCTTTTCTTGGTTCCAAAT
>NW_006922330.1:184871-185953 GCF_000298275.1 Orycteropus afer afer
TGTGTTTGTGCAGTGTTTTATTTGTAATATTCCTTTTACTTTTTTGGTAGTTTTTTAATATGATTGTTGTTTTGATCTGAGTGGGAGACAGCTACTGTGGCCATAAAACCCAACTGTACCAACACCTCCTGGAGGACCACCTACTAATGAAGGCCACCACTTGTTTCTGCACCACTAGCCAATGATGCATGACAACCAATATGAACCTGACTCACCCTTAACTGCTCTTCACAGTTAACAGAGATCTATGCAACCACTCTCATTCTTTCTCACACCCACCAGGAGAGAAGTGCTGAGAGCATAAGTGCTGAAAACTAGTGAATAGAGGAACAGGGTACCCTGCTTACTCAGATGCATCCAAACACAAAAACAACAAAGAAAATCTTGGGTAAATTACTGCAACATACAATCACCAAATAAATATAAATGTAGCATCACAATATCTCAGTGACAACAGACAATCACAGCGCACACAAAGAAGCAAGATAAAGCAGTAGAAACAAAGAAACAGGATACAGACCCAGAACGCATCCCTGAGAAAGAAGCAACATTGGAACTACCAGAAAAGCAACTTAAAATAATTATATTTAGGTACCTTCAATGGATTGAGAGAAAGATCTAGGAAAACACTGACAAAATTGAGGAAAACACAGACAATATCCTAGAATAATTTCAGAAGACAATACAGGAACAAAATACAAAATAAATGAAGAATTAGAAACAATACAAAATCTAGAGACAGAAATCCAGAAGATTAAATTAATTTTCAGAAATAAATAAAACATTGAAAGAATAAAGGAGTAGAATCAAATCAATGGAAGGCAGACATAATGATGTTGTTGTTGTTGTTGTTATGTGCCATCGAGACAGCCCCAACTCATAGCGACCCGTCCTTGGGTTTCCGAGGCAGGATCACTATGGAAGTAGATTGCACAATCTTCCTTCCAAGGAGTGACTGGTGGGTTTGAACCACCAGCCTTCTGGTCACCAGTCAAGTGCCTTAGGCACTATGCTACCAGAGCTCCTATTGAAGAAAAATACTTGAACACTTCTTTGGAAAGGGATCAATAAAAAAAAAAAAA
>NW_006922330.1:217268-222755 GCF_000298275.1 Orycteropus afer afer
TTTACAGAAGTGGATTGCCCCAACTTCCTTCTGCAGAGTGACAGATGGATTTGAACCACCAATCTTCTGATTAGTGGTCAAATGCCAAGGGAAATACACATTAATAATTAGAATTTCTTTGCTAATTTTTCATAACCCCTATTGTGGTAGTTAAAGTTGTGTGTCAACTTGACTGGGCCTGGTTGAGTGGCTGGGCAGAAGAGACTGACAATCAACTCCATGGTGGGCTCCACCACAAGTAGGACTTTAGGGATGTGGTCTTGCTTTAGGGATGTGGTCTGCTTCCCATATGTAAGAAGCAGCTTTAGAAATGGTCTCCAGCTTATGGCACACTTGAACCCTGCATGTAGCCATGTCATTGTCTAGTAGCCTATCGAGCTCTGCCAACCTTGGGACTTTCAATGGACTTGAATCAATGGCCTGCTATGTTCTTTGGCAACATTGAGACTGTGCCTCTTCACTTGTCGACCTTGGGTTTGTCAGCCTCAGCAGCCAGCAGCTGTGTGAGTGAAGAAAAGCCTCCAGCTTCCATGGGCTGGGAGCAGGAGGCAGAGCTGAAGCCCCAGGTGGAGGGGCTTTCACCCAGGCCCTAGAACCTGGCACTTTGAACTCAGCCTCCGAACTGTAAGAGAATCAACTCCTGTTGGTTAACACTATTCCATTTACGGTATATTCTTGTCAGAGCAGCGCTAGGTAACCAGAAGAGAATATGATACTGAGAGAGTAGGATGCTGCTCTGACAGATACCTAAAATGTGGAAACAGGAGTGGAGTGCATCCTTGACCAGAGATCCCTGTGCTGAGACACCAGCAGAGAGACACTGGCAGATAGACACTGGCAGAGAGAGCAGCATGAGAGACTACACTAGCAGAGTGCAGAAGCCAGCGTGAGACAGGGGCAGCCTTACCAGTCCACAGAGGAGAAAGCTGCATGCCATTGCACAGGTGTCTTCCTAGTAGGGGGGGTAAGTCTTTAGGGAAGTGGATTGCTCCATCTTCCTTCTGAGGAGCAGCTGGTGAGTCTGAAGCACCAGACTTCTGGTTAGCTGCCAAATGCTTTCAGCACTGAGCCACTAGAGCCCCTTCAACTGTTTTTAGATCTCATTCATTGTTCAGCTTTCACATACCTGTGAGGAAATTAAAAATGCCATGGCTTGGGTTAGGTGTACCCTAGACTTCAAAGTGACATCTTTGTTCCTCAATACATTAAAAAGGTCTTTTGCAGCAGATTTGCAGTGTTTGCTAGTTTTCATGGTGTCTGCACTCCCACAATGACCAATTTTAACCTGTGAAACAGCCTGTAAATTCCCTGAATATGTTGTTATCTGCTCTTGTGAGCTGGTAAAAGTGTTTAGATGGGAGGATTTTCTTATCAAGAAATTTCTATGTATAGCCAAAGAATAAACTGCATTAGCACATATAAAATGCCTAATGATATTTTATTTTTCTATAATGACTTGTCTATATACAACAATATGCTTTCATTCCATATTTCTATTTATATTTTTGCCTCTCTGTTATGAACATAAGATCTATACAAGAGTTAAAAGTTGTAAATATTCTGTCTTACAAAATCATGGTATAAATTACTTTGTAAAACACTTATATTTGGCTCTAAGCGTTAGAATATGTGAGAAATAAAAGACACAGAGGTTTTTAAATGTCCTAGGAGCAAATAATAATATACATGCTGTGATCGATTGATGGAATAAAATGGTCACTCTATAGAGCATTAATTTTGCTCTAGCTTTCAAAATCCTCTCTTGAGAGAAAATAAAATTAACATTTTCCCCAAACCTTTGTGCTGCAACTTTCATTTATCCTTAGCTATCTTATTTCTCCTGTTTTCCAATATCCTTTTCAAATTCATTATATTGTCATTCTTACTCCAAATTTTCCTCCATCTTCCATTTTCATTTCTATATTCCTATATCTTACATCTTGGCTATCATTTATTTTCATTTATCTGCTTTTAATTTTAATTTTATTTTACACAATGAAATTTTCTAGTTTCTAGTTTAATTTTTAGTTTTCAGGTAGTTACTGAGGTATCATATGTTTACAAGAATTTGGCACAGATCTTAAGCATAAAAATAAATGTTGACAAATGTATCCTCCATATCATGTCCCTCCTTAATTGTGATTAAGAATATATCCCTCAGCACAGAAAGCACACTCATGTTCTCTTTCATGTTATCTTGTCTCCTGAGAGAAGTATTCTAATTTCCATCATGATTTAGCTTTTTCTTGAATTACATAGAACTGTGTTCTTGCAGTTTTATTTACTTGTGTGCTTCAATC
Organism: Orycteropus afer afer; assembly: GCF_000298275.1. Classification (NCBI taxonomy): domain Eukaryota; kingdom Metazoa; phylum Chordata; class Mammalia; order Tubulidentata; family Orycteropodidae; genus Orycteropus; species Orycteropus afer. The sequence continues at coordinate 219,569 of NW_006922330.1, forward strand.
CTTCCATTTAACATTATTTTTGAGAGTTATTCATTTGGTTGCTTTTATCAACATTGGCCCTGTATAATTCCTGAATAAAGTATCGTAATGGTATACACAGTCTCCAATTCATGAACTTCTTATTATTTAAATATGGGCTATTTATGAACAATATCTTTGTGAAAATTCTTGTCCAAGTCTTACTGAGGACATATATTTTTCTATTCTGCTTCTTCTTTTCTTTTCTTTTCTTTTTTTCCCTGAATGGGAGTAAATGCTGTGGGGTAGAATTGCTGCATCACAAACTAGATGGATGAATAATGGTAGAACTGCTGAATCATTTTTTCAAAGTAATTACAATGCTTTCAATCCTACCAACACTGAATGAGAGCTTCAGCATCTGCTTATTTTCACCACATTTTAGGTTGTTGACTTTTAATTTTAGCCATTCCAGTGAGTGTGTAAGAACCCTAGTGATGCAAATGGTTAAAATTTAGAACTCACCCAGTCACTACACGGATAAAACACTTGGACTTCCACTTCTGTAAGTTCACAGCCAACAAAAAATATGGGGAAGTTCCATTCTATCAAATGCAGTTGCTATGAGTGAAAAATGACTTGATAGCACCTAACAGCAACAGAGAGTGTGTAATGAGATTGCACCGTACTTTTGTGGAAATTTCACTCCACTAAATGCCTGGAGGCTGATCTTCCCATCAAGAAGCCAAAAGCACTCAGCTCTCTCTCTCTCTTTGTGTCAGCAGACTCACTGAAGTTGTCTCACTGTGTGGGCCAGGAAGCCCACTGAACCATGTCACATTGGACTCTTCGTTCAGCTGCCACTGTTTTTCTGTGACTCCTTCTGACCATCTAGCACTGTGTCTCGTGTTTTACCTCTCTCTATCTCCTAGGAGACCTAGGAGTTGCTCAATGCAGAAACCTTGGGTTCAAAGTACACACTCTTCTCCTGGGTGTTCTTTGTTGGTGGTTAGGAGGTTCTTCCTCTGTTCTGGGACTGGCTTTCCTTTAAGCCTAGTAGCATGGAAAAACTGACCTTTGGATTCTAAACACCTTATTCTCATGGTTCTACCTCCACAAGTGTGCCACGTATATTGTTTGCACTATTAGCCATGCTGTTCAATCCCAGTGGTGGTCCATAATCACCTTATTTGCATAGCCACACCCAATTATTTTGCAGGATTCACAATTGAGGATTGTGAGATGTTGCCTCATGTACTTTAGACATGTTATCCAGAGGGGACCAGCCCCTGGAGAAGGGCATCATGTTTAGTAAAGTAGAGGGTCTGCAAAAAAGAAGACCCTCAACAAGATGGATTGACAAAGTGGTGCAGAAATGGACTCACATAGAAATGACTGTGAGAATGGTGCAAGCCTGGGGAGCGTTCTGTTCTGTTGTGCACACGGTATCTATTAGTTGAAACCAAGTCAGTGGTACTTAACAACAATAACAAGACCATGGTGAAAATGGCCACATAAAAGCAATTCATGACATTGCAGGCCACCCTTTGCCTCTGCTTGCCATGATTCTTGGAATGACATGGAAGATAACATCCCCCTCCCAATCATTTTATCAGTTCAAAACAGTCATTAACAGTTAGTCTTCAGTAGGGCAAAAAGTTTTCAGGGTGAGTTGACTCAAATATCAGTCATCATGTTCTGCTGTAAGCATTCTTGTGATCTGGTCACATTCTCCAAATATCATCTCATCTTCACACTTTCAGACATCTGGTGAAATGTAATTGAGAGATTATTGTTTGTTCTTAATCTTGAAAGTTATCAGCATAGCATATTTTAGGTTTGACCATTTTACTCCAGTCCAGCAGTGCCCTTAGTCCACACTTTCACAATGACAGCCTCTACAACTGCAATTTACCCTGTTAACAAGCAACACTCATACCTGAATTATATTATCCTACCATCAGCATCTTCCCACACCTCACTTCATTAGGTAAAATGAATCCTATTCAGTGGAGATCCTCCCTTATCCCCACATTTAATATAAGCAAACTCACAAAAAGTGTGTATTCCAGCCCCTTCTGCCTTTATCTTTCCCCATTTTAGACAGCAAATGTTTAAATTGACAGTTCTTACTATGCTAGGGAACTGAAATTGAAATTCTGGTATAATCTGAAATGGCTTGTTGAAGGTCTTGATTCCACTCCTTTTAGTTAGTTCTGCTTTCACCCTAGGCACAGCCATCTCATGCAGATTTAATCGTGTAGCTATTTTATTTATTCACTTTTTTCCCTCTGTGATAAACTTGGGTGCCAACCCTGATCCAAGTCTCACACGTAAATATCCACAGGAAAAGTTCTGCTTGAGCAGGCCGTCTCTAAAGGAGTAATTCCAGTAATTATGATATAAGTACCTATGACTCCCCCTCTTGTCATGTACACTTGTAATTTCTATGCAGTTTAAGAATGATACATATGTACTCTTAACCAGTCCTGCCTCAGGAGCCCCAGTTTCAGGAATTCCTGCCTTACCAGCCCTCACTTCAGGAAATCCCACCTTACAAACCTGAACTTCAGAGGCCCCACTTTGTGATAATGTAAGTTTCTAAGTACTAATTAAGTACTGTACTTCCAGTTCTCTGTTCTCCCCATATAAGACTTCCCTGCAGCTTCATCATTTTGAAAGGCTGGCTTTCACTCTGTGAAATTCAGTCCCTTCCTGGTGCAAATTCTTTATTACATTCAATGAATCTCTTGATTTTATTTTAAAATGAGTAAAGCCTATGATTCTGTGACATGCTTTGGTGTAGTGGGCAGGATCTGAAGGAACATTTATCTTCTGCAATCCCTAGAAATTGAGAACAGGGCTGCTTAGGTACCAAGCATGAGCTACTTGAACTCAGACCATCTCCTCAAAATCTCAGGGACCTTAAGTCTCTGCTGTATTGTGAAGACAGCTCTTTGGGGGATTTAGGGTCTATCTTTTCACTGTACTTTCATCTTCTGCTCATTTCCTGAGAGTCTCGCTGGGTTCATTGCCAAACTAACTTTCATGGGACTGCCATCTAGTAGCCAGTTAATTTTACTGAACTCCTTTTCTCATTCCTGTTTCACCATAATGCACCATAAATGTTTTTAGTACTCATAAGTTTCTTAGTAATGTAGGCAATGCCATATCCAAGGCTGAAGCAGGATACCCTACCGGGATACCTGCAAATTATATGAGTAAGCAT
>NW_006922330.1:226730-227690 GCF_000298275.1 Orycteropus afer afer
TCTATGTTCTTTATGCAGTGTAACCATCTTAAACTCAACATTAACTCAGCATCTTTTAGCCAGTAGACTGTCTTCTTATGAAGTTCTCATATTAGCAGATTTTAGTAACTGGTTACGGAGTGTAACCTCTCTGAATCCAGCTACCTCATTACCTTTTTGTAATGATGACCATGCACCTCATGATTGTCTAAATTTTTGAGGCAGATGCCCTAAAAGGCATTGTTTATTGTTCCCAGGAACCATACTTTGTTACTTCTACACCTATAACTAGATTTAAGTTCAGTGAATCCCAAAAGGTGAAGTACAAAGTGTGACCCAGGAAAAGGCATGCTTTCTTCCAAAATAGTTGGTTGATTTTTCTTATATTTGCAAACAGAAACATGGAGAATATTTGTGGCTTTTAAGGGTGTACAAGACACATAATGGAGCAAGGAATATGAACTTGAAGCAGTCTGAGTTTATTGATTTGGGTGCACCAAGCAGAGATTCTTCATTCCACATTTTAGCTTGAGACATTAAGACAGAATCTAATAGTTTATTTGATTGGTTTACTGAAGCATGGATTATGTGGTGACCTACACTAAGTAAGGTTAATGTATCAGACCTGCCTTGGTATACTGTAAAAACGTGTTCCAAAGGCTTAGGAAATTCAGCATGGTAGAGTGAATTGATCATATTAGACCCATAGACTCACACATTGCTTCCCCAGAGGATGAATTTTTTGCCACAACAGTGAGAGAAAAAATTGTGATGAGAGTCCCAGCATCCTTGAAGACTTCTAGGACTGCTATCTTATGTAAGCCAGATTTGACAGTGAGAACTTAATTGAATTAAGACACCTAACTACAGCAGAGCTGATTAGACCCATGGTGGTAGGGTCCAAGTATTAGCACTTAATTGACAAAGACAAGGTGGGTATAGTTACTGTAATGGATAGCACAGTCAAAAAGGTAATAAGAA
>NW_006922330.1:245196-245759 GCF_000298275.1 Orycteropus afer afer
CATGCAGGGTGCAAGCATGCCATAAGCTAGAGACTATCCCCAAGGCTTCTCCTTATATACAGGAAGTAAACCACATGCCGAAGGAAGCTATTCAGCGGCATGTAGTAGAACCCACCATGGAGTTGATTGCCAGTCTCATTATGGGGAGCAAATACCACCAGCTGCCCAGCCACTCAACCAGGCCCAGCCAAGTTGACATACAAATTTAACTACCACAGTGTGAGGTACAGATCTTGTTTCATTTATATGCAAATGTATCTCCAGTTTTACCAGCACTATTTATTAAACAAATATTCTCTTCCCCATTTAGTGGATTTAGGCCGTTTGTCAAAGACCATAGGTTGATGGATCTATTTCTGGATTCTCAATTCTATTCTATTGGTCTATGTATCTGTCATTGTACAAATACCAGAAGGTTTTGACTACTGTGACTGTACAATAGGTTTTGAGATCCAGCACTGTGAGACTTCCTACTGTGTTCTCCTTCTTCAATAGTACTTAGCTTATTTGAGGTCTCTTTCCTTTCCATATAAAGTTAGTGATTGGATTTTCCATATCTATAA
>NW_006922330.1:246548-247035 GCF_000298275.1 Orycteropus afer afer
TTGGTCTTGCAAAATTTTATCATATGATCTCTGGCATCATCATTTCTATCACTAAGGTCATATTTTCTTATTACTATTATTATTTCTTTGTTTCTAACTTTCTCTTTTCAATAATCATTAATTATTAATACATCTTATTGCATTTTTGGTCAATATCAGAATGGAAAGAAGTTGGTAAAAATCTTCAACTTCTTCATGTTTGGCTTTAATAGTTAGTGAGTAAATTTGAATAAAAATTGTTATCTTGGTTCTCTAGTCCTGTTATAACAGAAATAGCACAAGTGGATAGCATTGTCCAATCAGACTTAATTTTCTTACAGTGGAGGGGTCACTGTGAGTTGGGTCCAACTTGACAGCACATAACAACAACAACAACAGGAGGCTAGAACTTGGAATTGAGAGTTTTAGCTGTAAGGACTGGTGAAGGCCGTTAAGTCTTGGGCTTCAGCTCTGCCTCTTTATCTAGGCCTATTGGAGCTGGAGGCAT
>NW_006922330.1:247875-249194 GCF_000298275.1 Orycteropus afer afer
TCCTAGATTTATACTTCATATAGCCCATGTTCTTATTATTAATGGATGTTTGAAGCTGTTTCTTCTCATTTTGAGTCATGCCTCATTAGCAAATGAAGATCTAGAAAGCTTTACTCCATCTATGTAAATAAAGTTGACTTTACTTTGTGGAGGAGCTCTGGTAGAATAGTGCCTAAGGCACTTGACTGCTAACCAGAAGGCTGGTGGTTCAAACTCACCAGCCATTCCTCGGAAGGAAGGTTGGGCAATCTACTTCCATAGTGATACTGCCTCAGAAACCCAAGGAGGGGTCACTAGGAGTCGGGTCCAACTCGATGGCACATAACAACAAGAAGAACAACTACTTTGTGAAGATAGCTTTTCTCCAGTCTATTTTGAGTGATTCCCCCTAAGGGTATCATCTTCCAGCACTATACCAGACAAAGTTTCACAGTCATCCATAATGTTTTCCAGTAATATATTAGACAATATTATGCTGTTATTCATAATATATTAGACAATATTATGCTGTTGGACACTTTTTAAAGAAGTGGGCATCCCCATCCTACTTCTCATTCAGTCTTAGGCTGGATGCTACATTGAATCCTGTACACCATGGATGGCCCTGCTTGTATTTGAAATACTGGTGCCATTGCTTCCAACATTACAACAACATGGAAGACACCACAGTGTGACAAACTGACAGGCAAGTGGTGGAAAAAATCCTTAGTGATATTTAAAAAGCTTTTTTTCTTTTCATAAAACTTTTTCTCCTTCTTTTCCTTTAATTGCTATTGTTGTTGTTGTTATGTGCCATTGAGTAGTCTCCAACTCATAACGAACTTATGTACAACAGAACAAAACATTACTTGGTCTTATGCCAGTCTCATGATCCCTACTATAGCTGAGCCCATTGCTGCAGCCACTGTGTCAATCCATCTTGTTGAGGGCCTTTCCCTTTTTCATTGACCCTCCACTTTGCCAACCATGATATCCTTTTCCAGAGAATTGTCCCTTCTGACAACATGACCAAAGTAGGTAAGACAAAGTATGGGCATTCTTATATGCAAGGAGCATTCTGGCTGCACTTCTTCCAGGACAGATTTGTCAGTTCTTTTAGCAGTCCATGGTATGTTCAACATTTTTCACCAACATCACAACTCAAAAGCATCAACTCTTCTTTCGTCTTCCTTGTTCATCTTTCAGTTCTCACATGCATATGAGGTGATTAAAAATAGCAGGGCTTGGGTTAGGTACATATTTTAGTCTTCAAGAAGATATCTTTGCTCCTCAGCACTTTGAAGAGGTCTTTTGCAACAGATCTGCCCAATACAAAACAT
>NW_006922330.1:250039-250548 GCF_000298275.1 Orycteropus afer afer
TCAGTCAATTGGCCAAGTAGCCATCTTCCCAATCTCTTGGCATAACCAACTTAGTGCCTCCAGCATGACATGCATTTGTTGAAACATCTCAATGGCTATTACATCAATTCCAGGAGCTGTGTTTTTCACCAATTCCTTCAGTGCAGCTTTGACTTCTTCCTTCAATACCATTTATTCTTGATCATGTGCCACCTCCTGAAATGGATGATCATCTACCAATTCTTCTTGGTATAGTGTGTCTATGTATTCCATCCATCTTCTTTTGATGTTTTCTGTATCATTCAACATAGTGCCTATGGAATCTATCAGTATTGCAATTTGAGGCTTACATTTTTTCCTCACTTCTTTCAGCTTGAGAAATGCCAAGCGTGTTCTTTCCTTTTGGTTTTCTAACTCCAAGTCTTTGCACATTTCAGTACAATAATTTAATTTGTTTTCTCAAGTTGCTATTTGAATCTTCTGTTCAGCTTTTTCATTTTGTCATTTCTTTCATTTGCTTTAGCTACTCT
>NW_006922330.1:250648-251254 GCF_000298275.1 Orycteropus afer afer
TTCCACAGACAGCTCCTGGACTTGTTTTGGCTGAAGAAATTGAGCTTCTCCATCTCCTCTTGCCACAGATGTAGTCAATCTGATTCTTGTGTACTCTGCCTGTTAAAGTCCATGTGTATACCCATTCTTTATGTTGTTGAAAAAAGTCATTTGCAATGAATAAGTCATTGGTCTTGCAAAATTCTATCATGTTATCTCCAGTCATTTCTATCACCAAGGTCATATTTCCCTGCTTTATTACTATTTTATTCTCAAAAAAATTTACTGATATACATTCCCAAATATTTATTACATCAATATTGTAGGTAAAAACCTAGTAAAATTGGCAAAATTAGCTAATATAAAAGCATCAACATCAATGAAAACAGTAGTACGTTCTCATGGCACAAGGCAAGACACCTTGATTTGAACCATCATTGTAACTGAGTAGCAATGACAGCTAAATTTGGATTGCATGGTAGACAACCATATGATCTACTATGCCTGGAATGACAGTTTGAAAAGGAATGGTGTGGCATTCATCATCACTAAGGAGGTTTCAAGATCTGTCCTGAAGTACAATGCTGTCAGTGATAGGATAATATCCATACGCCTACAAGGAAGACC
>NW_006922330.1:253038-254082 GCF_000298275.1 Orycteropus afer afer
GCATCAGCTCTGCCTCTTGTTCCTGGCCTACTGAATCCAGAGACATCTCTTCACTGAGGCAGCTACTGGCTGCTGAGGCTAACAAGCCCAAGGTCGACAAATAAAATGACACAGTCCCAATATTACCAAATCACACAGCAGGCCATTAATTCAAGTCGATTGTAAGTCCTAAGGTCAGCAGAGCATAGCAGGCTGCTGAACAAAGACACAGCTCCATGCAGGGTCCAAGCCTGCCATAGGCTAGAGACTATCCCCAAGGCTTCTCCTTATGTGCAGGAAGCAGACCACATACCCAAAGGCAGCTACCCAGCTGCTTGTGGTAGATCCCACCATGGAGTTGATTGCCATTCTGCTCATGGGGATTAACTACCACCAGCTGCCCAGCCACTCAACCAGGCCCAGGCAAGTTGACACACAAACTGATCTACCATAGCATTATTAGCTGGATGTCCAATAACTTTGGTAAATCATAAATATCTCTTTTGCATAGTCCCCCCAATCATTCTGTAGCATCACATGACCAAGGTAAGAAAAGCCACTGTCATGAACTTCCAACCTTTCCTTATTACCCAATTCCAAAACTGTGACTACATTTTAGGTATCTGTTAGAATAGCACCCAATTCCTGGTACTAAGTTCTATCTTAATTTCTTAGTGTTGTTATAACTGAAATACCACAAGTAGATGGCTTTAACAAAGAGAAATTAATTATCTCATAGTTTAGGAGGCCAGGAGTCTGAGTTCATAGTGTCAGCTGTAGGGGCTGGGTGGAGGCCCTTTGACTGTGGGCTTCAGCTCTGCTTCTTTTCCCATGCTACCTGCAGCAAGCTGGAAGCTTCTGCTGACACAAGCAGATGCTCACTGCTGAGGTTGACAAATCCAAGATCAGCAGGTAGAATGTCACATTGTTGGCTCATAGGCTGTGCAGGCAACTATCTTGAGATCTGCAGGCAATATGACAGGCCACTGGTGCAAGTCCAGGAACTGGAGATGAGGATGGGCTAAATGCAAGATCCAACATAATCCAAAATTCTATTGTCCCTTC
>NW_006922330.1:254182-254692 GCF_000298275.1 Orycteropus afer afer
TGGTGCGGGATTGGGCAGTGTTTCGTTCTGCTGTGCATGGGGTCGCTATGAGTCGGAAATGACTCGACGGCACTTAACAACAACAACAACAACAATTGTTATTAGGTGCTGTGGAGGAGGTTCCAACCAATGGTGACCCTATGGCTGACAGAGGAAAACCCTGTCTGGTACTGCACCATCTTCATAATTGTTGGTCTTTTTGAGCCCATTGTTGAAACCATTGTATCAATCCATCTCATTGAGGGTCTTCCATTTTTCCCAGTCTTCTACTTTACCAAGCATAGTATCTTTCTCCAGGGACTAATCCCTTCAGAGAACATGACCAAAATACATGTGACAAAGTCTCACCATCCTTGCTTTTAAGAAGCTGTTTTGGTTACCTAGTACCACTCTGACAAGAACATACCACAAAAGGGATGTGTTGAAAAAACAGGAGTTTATTCTCTTACTGTTTGGGAGGCTGGAAATCTGAGTTCAAGGTGCCAGGCCCTAGGGGCTGAGTGAAAGCCC